>NC_058404.1:102044572-102344572 GCF_002201575.2 Neomonachus schauinslandi
GTGGCTATCCAATTTTCCCAACACCATTTGTTGAAGAGACTGTCTTTGTTCCATTGGACATTCTTTCCTGCTTTGTCAAAGATGAGTTGACCATAGAGTTGAGGGTCCATTTCTGGGCTCTCTATTCTGTTCCATTGATCTATGTGTCTGTTTTTGTGCCAGTACCATGCTGTCTTGATGATGACAGCTTTGTAATAGAGCTGGAAGTCCGGAATTGTGATGCCGCCGGCTTTGCTTTTCTTTTTCAACATTCCTCTGGCTATGCGGGGTCTTTTCTGGTTCCATACAAATTTTAGGATTATTTGTTCCATTTCTTTGAAAAAAGTGGATGGTATTTTGATGGGGATTGCATTGAATGTGTAGATTGCTCTAGGTAGCATTGACATCTTCACAATATTTGTTCTTCCAATCCATGAGCATGGAACGTTTTTTCATTTCTTTGTGTCTTCCTCAATTTCTTTCATGAGTATTTTATAGTTTTCTGAGTAAAGATCCTTTGTCTCTTTGGTTAGATTTATTCCTAGGTATCTTATGGTTTTGGGTGCAATTGTAAATGGGATCGACTCCTTAATTTCTCTTTCTTCTGTCTTGTTGTTGGTGTATAGGAATGCCACTGACTTCTGTGCATTGATTTTATATCCTGCCACTTTACTGAATTCCTGTATGAGTTCTAGCAGTTTTGGGGTGGAGTCTTTTGGGTTTTCCACATAAAGTATCATATCATCTGCAAAGAGTGAGAGTTTGACTTCTTTGCCAATTTGGATGCCTTTGATTTCTTTTTGTTGTCTGATTGCTGTGGCTAGGACTTCCAATACTATGTTGAATAGCAGTGGTGATAGTGGACATCCCTGCCGCGTTCCTGACCTTAGGGGGAAAGCTCTCAGTTTTTCCCCATTGAGAATGATATTCGCTGTAGGTTTTTCATAGATGGCTTTTATGATATTGAGGTATGTACCCTCTATTCCTATACTCTGAAGAGTTTTGATCAAGAAAGGATGCTGTACTTTGTCAAATGCTTTTTCTGCATCTAGTGAGAGGATCATATGATTCTTGTTCTTTCTTTTGTTAATGTATTGTATCACATTGATTGATTTGCGGATGTTGAACCAACCTTGCAGCCCAGGGATAAATCCCACTTGGTCTTAGTGAATAATCCTTTTAATGTACTGTTGGATCCTATTGGCTAGTATTTTGGTGAGAATTTTTGCATCCATGTTCATCAGGGATATTGGTCTGTAATTCTCCTTTTTGATGGGGTCTTTGTCTGGTTTTGGGATCAAGGTAATGCTGGCCTCATAAAATGAGTTTGGAAGTTTTCCTTCCATTTCTATTTTTTGGAACAGTTTCAGAAGAATAGGTATTCTTCTTGAAATGTTTGGTAGAATTCCCCTGGGAAGCCATCTGGCCCTGGGCTTTTGTTTTTTGGGAGATTTTTGATGACTGCTTCAATTTCCTTAGTGGTTATAGGTCTGTTCAGGTTTTCTATTTCATCCTGGTTCAGTTTTGGTAGTTGATACATCTCTAGGAATGCATCCATTTCTTCCAGGTTATCTAATTTGCTGGCATAGAGTTGCTCATAATATGTTCTTATAATTGTTTGTATTTCTTTGGTGTTGGTTGTGATCTCTCCTCTTCCATTCATGATTTTGTTGATTAGGGTCATTTCTCTTCTCTTTTTGATAAGTCTGGCCAGGGGTTTATCAATCTTGTTAATTCTTTCAAAGAACCGGCTCCTAGTTTTGTTGATCTGTTCTACTGTTCTTTTAGTTTCTAGTTCATTGATTTCTGCTCTGATCTTTATTATTTCTCTTCTCCTGCTGGGTTTAGGCTTTATTTGCTGTTCTTTCTCCAGTTCCTTTAGGTGTAGGGTTAGGTTGTGTACTTGAGACCTTTCTTGCTTCTTGAGAAAGGCTTGTATTGCTATATACTTTCCTCTTAGGACTGCCTTTGCTGCATCCCAAAGATTTTGAATAGTTGTGTTTTCATTTTCATTGGTTTCCATGTATTTTTTTAATTCTTCTTTAATTTCCTGGTTGACCCATTCATTCTTCAGTAGCATGCTCTTTAGCCTCCATGTATTTGAGTTCTTTCTGACTTTTGCCTTGTGATTGAGTTCTAGTTTCAAAGCATTGTGGTCTGAAAATAGGCAGGGAATGATTCCAATCTTTTGGTACCGGTTGAGACCTGATTTATGACCTAGGATGTGATCTATTCTGGAGAATGTTCCATGGGCACTAGAGAAGAATGTGTATTCCGTTGCTTTGGGGTGGAATGTTCTGAATATGTCTGTAAAGTCCATTTGGTCCAGTGTGTCATTTAAAGTCTTTATTTCCTTGTTGATCTTTTGCTTAGACGATCTGTCCATTTCAGTGAGGGGGGTGTTAAAGTCCCCCACTATTATTGTATTGTTGTCGATGTGTTTCTTTGCTTTTGTTATTAATTGCCTTATATAATTGGCTGCTCCCATGTTAGGGGCATAGATATTTACAGTTGTTAGATCTTCTTGTTGGATAGATCCTTTAAGTATGATATAGTGTCCTTCCTCATCTCTTATTACAGTCTTTGGTTTACAATCTAATTTGTCTGATATAAGGATTGCCACCCCAGCTTTCTTTTGGTGTCCGTTAGCATGGTAAATGGTTTTCCACCCCCTCACTTTCAATCTGGGGGTGTCTTTGGGTCTAAAATGAGTCTCTTGCAGACAGCATATCGATGGGTCTTGTTTTTTAATCCAGTCTGATAGCCTGTGTCTTTTGATTGGGGCATTTAGCCCATTTACATTCAGGGTAACTACTGAAAGATAGGAATTTAGTGCCATTGTATTGCCTGTAAGGTGACTGTTACCGTATATTGTCTGTGTTCCTTTCTGGTCTGTATTGCTTTTAGGCCCTCTCTTTGCTTAGAGGACCCCTTTCAAGATTTCCTGTAGGGCTGGTTTTGTGTTTGCAAATTCCTTTAGTTTTTGTTTGTCCTGGAAGCTTTTTATCTCTCCTTCAATTTTCAATGATAGCCTAGCTGGATAGAGTATTCTTGGCTGCATATTTTTCTCATTTAGTGCTCTGAATATATCCTGCCAGTCCTTTCTGGCCTGCCAGGTCTCTGTGGATAGGTCTGTTGCCAATCTAATGTTTCTACCCTTGTAGGTTACATATCTCTTCTCCCGAGCTGCTTTCAGGATTTTCTCTTTGTCTATGAGACTCGTAAGTTTTACTATTAGATGTCGGGGTGTTGACCTATTTTTATTGATTTTGAGAGGGGTTCTCTGTGCTTCCTGGATTTTCATGCCTGTTTCCTTTCCCAAATTAGGGAAGTTCTCTGCTATAATTTGCTCCATTATACCTTCTGCCCCCTCTCTCTTTCTTCTTCTTCTGGGATCCCAATTATTCTAATGTTGTTTCATCTTATGGTATCGCTTATCTCTCGAATTCTGCCCTCGTGATCCAGTAGTTGTTTATCTCTCTTTTTCTCAGCTTCTTTATTTTCCATCATTTCATCGTCTATATTACTGATTCTCTCTTCTGCCTCATTTATTCTAGCAGTTAGCGCCCCCATTTTTGATTGCACCTCATTAATAGCCTTTTTGATTTCTACTTGGTTGGATTTTAGTTCTTTTACTTCTCCAGAAAGGGTTTCTCTAATAACTTCCATATTTTTTTCAAGCCCAGCTAGTATCTTTAAAATGATGATTCTGAACTCTAGATCTGACATCGTACTAATGTCCGTATTGAGTAGGTCCCTGGCAGTCAGTACTACCTCTTGTTCTTTTTGTTGAGGTGATTTTTTCCGTCTTGTCATTTTGTGCAGAGGAGAATAGATTAATGAGAGAACAAAATGCTAGCAGAGTAACAACGTCCCCAGAAAATATACTCTAAACAAATCAGAAAAGACCTGAAGCAGTGGGAAAAGAAAGGGAAAGAGAGAAAAAAGAAAAAGAAAAAAAAGAAAAAGATAAAGATAAAAACAAAAACAAACAAAACAAAACAACAACAACAACAACAACAAAACCAGAATGTGATCAAATATGATCAGGCTGGTATATAGATCAATGCCACACACTAGATTTGGGGTGTATTTTGGTCTTTTAGAAGAAAGTGCCTCCCAAAATTTTAAAGAAAGAAAAACTTATATATGTACAAAAATAAGGGTTGATATGATAAAGGGATGGAATATGACTGTAAAGATGGAAATTATAAAAAATTTTATAAAAGGAATTGATAAGAAGTTGTTTGAAAAAAGAAAGAAGAGGATTTAAAAAAAGAAAAAAAAAGGGAGAGGATGTGATCAGGCAGGGGAATAGAAAACACCATATACTAGAGATTTAGGGTATATTTTAATCTGTTAGAAGAAACTATCTCAAAATTTTAAAGATAGAACAACTTATATATATAAGCCAAAAATACGGGTAACTACTATGAAGGGATAGAATATGACTCTAAAAATGAAAAATAAAAATGTTTTTTTTTAAAAAAAGGGATTGATAAGATGTTGGTTGAAAAAGGGAAAAAGAAAAATTCAAAAAGAAAAAAAAAGAAAAAAAGTTAAAAAAAAATTAACTTTGAAAGACTAAAGAATCATGGTAAAAAAGCCATGGATTCTATGTGCAGTAGTCCCCTGGCGCTGGAGTTCTGCCGTTCTCATTGATCGGTAAACTTGGCCTTGGCTGGCTGTTCTCGCTGATCTTCTGGGGAGGGGCCTGTTGCCGTGGTTTCCAAATGTCTCTGCCGGAGGCGGAATTGCCCCGCCCTTGCCCCCTCCCGGCTAAGTAATCTGCTCGGGTTTGCTCTCCGGGGCTTTTGTTCCCTGCGAGCTTTCCGTACAGCTTTGGAGGCGGAGAGTGAAAATGGCGGCCTCCCAATCTCCGCCCTGGAGGAGCCGAGAACTCAGGGCCCCGCTTCTCAGTGAGCCCCCAGAGAAAAGCCGTCAGTCACTCCCGTCTCCCCCGTCTCCGGCTGCACTCCGTGCTCACCCGGCCTGTGACCGCGCGTTTCTATCTCTGGCACCCGACCCCGGGTGGAGTCTCCAAACCCAGCAGATCCCTGCGGTGCACTCCCGCGCGGCTCCTCCCGGGGGAAGAAGGTGAGTCTCCCCGGATCTGCCGCTTGTTGGGTCCCTGCTGGAGGAGCAGGGGCCCGACTGTGCCGCGGATCACGGTTTATGGCAACCCCGAGCTGAGAGCCCGCGCCTGGGCTCCGCCTCTGCAGCCGACTTCCCTGCTCTGATACCCGGGAGCTCTGCCGCACTCAGGCACCCCCGGTCTTTCTGTGACCCCGAGGGTCCTGAGACCACACTGTCCCGGAGGGTTCCACCCCCCGCTTAGCCACCAGAGTGACGTCCCTCAGCGGAGCAGACTTTTAAAAGTTCCGATTTTGTGCTCCGCGGCTCTATCACTTGCCAGAAGCGGCCGACGGAGGCCCCTCCCCCGCCGTCTATCCTCCCGAATATCGCCTCGGATTCACTTCTCCGCACGTCCTACCTTCCAGAAAGTGGTTCCTTTTCTGTTCAGAGAGTTGTTGCTTTTCCTTTCTTCGATCTCCTGTTGAGTTTGTAGGTGTTCAGAATGGTTTGATCCCTATCCAGCTGAATTCCTGAGACCAGACAAAATCCAGCTCCGCCCCACTCTAAAATAATTTGTTTTAAGATTTTTTCTCCCCTCTGTTTATCTAGCTCTCCCTTGATTTTATATTGTTAAGCCTTTAATGCTTAAAAGAAAATTTACCAGGGTCACTTTCTACTTTGTCTTGTTACATTTGAAGAGTTCAGTGGTTGCTCTAGACTTTTATTTTTAAGTCACATTAAAAAATTATCATCAGTTATCTGCTTATTAGTTGATTCTCCTTCACAAGTCCTTTCTTATCTATCTCCCATACATTGACAAATTGAAATTTGAATTGGAATGTGTGGCAAGATCATCTTATCTGACCTCTCTCTTTCCCTCACACCTCTGTTGGATGGGCCCAGCATTGCATGGGGATTCACAGTGGAGGGAGCACGGTGCTGTTTTTGGTGACCCAGTCTCCCCAGTGGGGCATACATGCTGCAACATGTCCTGCATAGGTGATCTAGCCCAGACGTAGTCTTCAAAGGCAGTAGGGAGTTGTTCACATACACACTAAGATAATTTTTTAAACCATGTGTTCTTTTTTTTTTTTTTAAAGATTTTATTTATTTATTTGAGACAGAGAGAATGAGAGAGAGCACATGAGAGGGGGGAGGGTCAGAGGGAGAAGCAGACTCCCTGCCGAGCAGGGAGCCCGATGCGGGACTCGATCCAGGGACTCCAGGATCATGACCTGAGCCGAAGGCAGTCGCTTAACCAACTGAGCCACCCAGGCGCCCCAAACCATGTGTTCTTTTTATACCTTTTTAAATTGATGGAAGCAAGTGTGAAACTTTATTGGATTTGCAATGTCCATTGGAAGGATAACAAATGAGCCCTCAGGCAAGGGTACATTGAAAACATGACTTGATTTTTTATGTAACCGGTATATTGAATGAGCTAGACTCCATAGGTGAGAGCAGGAGGTAATCTTTTTCTGTCCCTTGCTACCTACAGAAATGTGATCTGAGGACCTCCCAGTACTCTGATGCAATGTCGTGGATGAAGCCCTGAGCAGGCCCTGTTACTCTTCCAACCCTTCAGAGAGCAACATTCCTCTGGTCACTTTCAGTCACAACAGCAGTGTTAAGTCTGTGGTTAAATGCCCAGCCCAGTGTCACAATCACATAAATCCCTACTCTCAATCAATGCAAAACAACCCCTTCCCTCAGCTTAAGCTATTTTTAGGTCTAGAACCCTGCAATATGGAAAAGGGGCATGATCCCCCTCTCCTCCCCTTCCTTACTGTGCATTTCTCTCTTCCCATTCAATTGACTGCCTCTGGCTCCTTGGAAGCTGGTTAGAAGGGTGAGGAGAGGAGGGGACAGCTGTACTCTGGTAGTGACGCCCTCTGCACGCGACTGTTGCCCATCCTCCACTCTTTGCTTGTGGGTTTTTCAAAGATAACATCACTGAGGCTTCCGACTGCTATTCCCTTCTCCAGCAGGCTGCTCATCGAGACCCTTTAGCTTCCACACACAACTTTTTGTGGCCAGCTCTTTTCTCCAAGGCCGTCCTTACCCCAGCAGGAATCCTGTACCAAGGGAGTCCTCTCATAGGTGACCTAACCCGGCACTCGTTTGTGGGGTCCATTCCTGGCCCCTAGCCACAAGGGGGTTTGTCTATTTCTTCAAATAAAATTATTTTATCATATGCTCTAAATATAGTTTAAATATGTAACTCATTTAGTTTGTAGAAAATGCATATGTAATTGGCAAAGCCAGTCCTCTGTGTCAGACAAATCAGCCGAATCAGATTTGCTTTCTGTCAGGAAGAAGTGTGATTTCATTTTTCATACCAGATAAATGTATTAATATGCATCCTCATGGCCTCCTTCTCACTTTTAAAATTCTACTAGAGAGAATGTGTGTGAGCATGCACAAAGCCTGAATTTCTCACCTGGGTGAAACAAAGCACCACCAACTTCACCATTTCCATCCACTGAAGTTCTCTTTGTTTTGCTCTCACTGGGCTCTCTCTCAGGAGTGATGTGTTTGACAATTTTCAGGGGATGGAAGCTATGAGGTGGTTAAATTAAAATTGTCATCACTTCTGCCCCTTCGCTATATGAAAAATGTAAATTTACGACATCTCAACACCTGTCAAAGCACCTTTTTTCTAATGCCAAGCTTTACCCTGAATAGAAATATGTTTAATATAGGGAGAAGCACAAAGCCCTGTCATGTATTTATGGTTTCTTGATCATGGTGGCTTCACTGACATCAGTAATTCAAACCACCTCCTTTTTCAGTGCCTCCTAGTAAGACTGGGGCTGGGTAAGAGATCTGGCTTACATAGCTGGGAAGAAGAGGGATTAGAAACGAGGAACTGGGAATGTAGAGCCAGCACAACACTCAGTCTCAGGCTTCTCCTAGGCAGTGGAATTTTAAAGATTTTATTTATTTATTTTAGAGAGAGTTAGAGCTAGAGAGAGAGCACGAGCAGGGGGAAGGGGCAGAGGCAGAGGGAGAGAGAGAATCCCAAGCAGGCTCCCCACTGGGCACAGAGCCTGACACAGGGCTTGATCCCAGGACCCTGAGATCATGACCTGAGCTGAAATCCAGAGACGGCCACTTAACTGACTGGGCCACCAAGGCACCCTGAGGCACTGGAATTTTAGAGAACTGTACGAAGATCTGAAATTGGCTCCTTTGAAGCCATCTGCCCGTGCCCTGAGAAAGTCTCCCCAGGGCAACATGCACCTATTTGGAGACTGCTGGGGTAGCTCTGTGTCTTAAGATATACCAATGTGTTGACCCCATGGCTGTTGACCTTTGTGGGCTTTGCCTACATGGAATCACTTTCACTTTATATCCGGTTCACTTTATTTCTGGTTCCCAGGGAGTTTGGATCTTGAAATTATTATCCAATAAGTGTTTTCATTCCTCATTTATTTGTAAATAGCACTTCAATCAGAGCTTGAATTTTCTTACCTTTGATGAGTATACGAGGAAGCTTTTTCCCCAATTCAACTGACTAAAGATTGGTGATAAAATTTGCAGGAATGAAGGCAGAAATACGTCTAAGACCTAGGTATTCTTCATCTGGAAAGCTCTTAAGAGAATAAAATGGCAGTAGTTTTGCTAAATTCTCTTTTGTTCTTATTATCCAGATAAATGACTCTTGAATATGCTTTGCTTAGTTTGTCCCTTATTAGCATTCGCTATTATTATTAATATTGTTATTAATAATATTTTGAACTCATGAGTCTCTCAGAAATAGTATTAATAAAGAGACATTGCCTTTGCGTAAAATATCTACCTCAGAGGCTTATAGCTGAGTCTGAATATTTGTAGATTGACAGTAGTTTGAATCCCAATTTCTTATTCATCTCAGAATCTTAAAGCTATCAGTTACCTTTCTAAAATCTTTGCAAGCAACCTGATCATTCCAGTCTGAAATAGCAGTAACAAAAGACAAGCTTTCAGTACTATCAATTGAGAGACATCTGATGCCTTGCCAAAATTTGTCTCTTCAACAATTGAGGAAGCAAAATAATGTAACATTAAACTAGCTGGCATACAAATACAAAATACTTTTTTCATACATACTTTGGTTATTGTAGTGTATTCTTCATCTGGAAAGCAAGGTTCTTCATCTGGACGGTATACATACATACTCTGGTCAAAGAGTATAGCTTTCTTTCACAGAATTCAAAAATTATGACTATCAGGTAAAAAGTGCTAAAAGATTAAAAAAATAAACCAGCGGGCGCCTGGGTGGCTCAGTCGTTAAGCGTCTGCCTTCGGCTCAGGTCATGGCCCCAGGGTCCTGGGATCGAGCCCCGCGTCGGGCTCCCTGCTCCGCGGGAAGCCTGCTTCTCCCTCTCCCACTCCCCCTGCTTGTGTTCCCGCTCTCGCTATCTCTCTCTCTGTCAAATAAATAAATAAAATCTTTAATAAATAAATAAATAAATAAATAAACCAGCTATTGACCTCAATTCCATTTAAAATAGAAAAGAAAGTATAAAACCATTAAGAACATAAGGAATGAAGTAGAAAAATGACACTGCACAACAAAAGAACAATAAAAATGTATCTCATTTGCAATATGTACCCACAGTAAATATGTAAGGATCTGAAAAATGCAGCATTAGAATAGTACTTGGCTGCTTTCTGTTCTTTTGATGCTGACTCTGGTTCTTCTAATTGAATTGTTCTTATGTTAAAGGTTAAGTATGACTTCTTATATGAAAAAGAACATGTCTGCTGTCTGGAAGAGTGGGCCAGCCCTGCACACCAGAAAATCTATACCACCTTCATCCTTGTCATCCTCTTCCTCCTGCCTCTTATGCTGATGCTTATCCTGTACAGTAAAATCGGCTATGAACTTTGGATAAAGAAAACAGTGGGCGATTGCTCGGTGCTTCGAACTATTCATGGAAAAGAAATGTCAAAAATAACCAGGTCTGTTTAATGAAATATTCACCCCTGTTTAAAATACTTTTAATTAGTCGTGCTTGAAGGAGCTGTTGCCAGAGCTTTCTGAATTCCTGGGAAATTTAGCCCAAGTGCCATTTCTAATTCATGTTTAGGGCATGGGCTGACTTTAAAGTTTGAAGATTTTAGGTATGGTAGGAATTTAGAAAATAGTTACATTTTCATCTCCGTGTCAGTATGACATGGTGGGAAGAGCTGTGGTGTGGTCTTCCGCGCCACTCACCAGCCACGTGGTGTGGATGAGCAGCATCCTTACTCCTAAGCCTCCGGCTGTCCTCCTGTGTACCAGGGAGCTTAATAAATATCCATTCTCACTTCCTCCTACCCAAAAGTGATGCTAAAATACATGAGATATGTATGAAAGTCCTTTGGTGACCAGAGTATATGCTACTTACTTTAAATTATTATTATTGGTATAATAATAATGACTTTCTTTTCTGATCACATTCATTAATATAAATTTTAAAACACAATTTACTGATATGGTACTTGTAGTCCATATGGTTTATTTTGTACTCTACATGGAATGGCTATTACAAACAAAAGCAAAAACAAAAACCTTATAAAGAGTGTTGGGGTTTGATGAAATTGTCTTACTTCTTCAAGTGTGCAGCGACCTCTAGTGACGCAGTTTGTATGAAGCAATCCTCCCTGTCAGTGCAGAGCCCTGGACTATTGAGCACCTTGGGACTAATTGCTGATTTAGCTCTCCCACTTCTTCAGAAGAGTGCTCTTCAATATAAAGTGAATAAGAGCTTAAGCACTGAAGTTAAGCTGCCTAACTTTAAGTCCACACTAGCTCTTACAGTTAAATGCTTACTGGTCATCTGACTTTGCAAGTGACGTAACCTTCTCTGTGCCTCAGTTTCTGCATCCATCAAATGGCTTCCTGAGAAGATGAATGATGTTATCCATGCCAAGCACCTAGCAGAGTGCTAGACCCGTCTTGAGCATACATCATAAGGATGTTTATAATCTCAGAAATATAGGGATGAAGGTAAAAGCGATGGGAAAAGATGAGAAACAGTCCACAATTAACCTGTCATGAGCTTTATTAATATTTGAAAAATTATGGTTGAGAGCTTTAGGCTCAAGCTTGATTTAATAACTTTGATATCAATGTAACAAATTTGCCAGGAAGTTAACTCATACAATGTATCCTTACGGGTCCAGGAAGAAGAAGCGAGCTGTCATTATGATGGTGACGGTGGTGGCTCTCTTTGCTGTGTGCTGGGCACCTTTCCACATTGTTCACATGATGACTGAATACAGTGAGTGCTTTTCATTCTCACTTGATAGACGTTCTAGTTCATTTCCTGCTAGAATGGACAATGAATCATTGAAAGTTGTTGCTATTCCCTTGGGGAATCAAATATCAAACACTTAATGGGATTCTTTCATGTTTTCAAGACCACCAGATCGTTACATGGTAGGTAATTATGTATGACTTTGACCAAATCTTTAATAATTACAGAAGATACAGAAACGTTTTTGAGTCTTCTTTCATGCCATGCTTCCCATTCTCCCTAAGCCATTCAAACACTGGGAGAAGTGTAACATCCTCCGAGTGTTCTCTGTTTAGATTTTAGAATACTGACTTGAACCACATGTATTTAATAACACCTAGGGTTTCAGCCAGATTGTCAGTGTATCACCTCTGATAATCCGAGACTTAACATAATTCTCAGGTGATTGTGTTTCCATAACACAAGCAAACATTTGAACGGTAACTGCTGCTTCCAGTTTACATGAAGCTTGGAATCCAGTGGCAATGCCGTAAGCTCTCTAATATGTGCTGAGTGCCAAGTTGTGCTTGCAAGCCAAGACTCTCCAAGAATGAGGATGCATCACAGAGCTTATTTTTCTTCAGAAATCACATGGCTCTTCCCAAAATTGTCTTGACACTTTTTCACACCTCTAGCCACTTGTTAAAGTGTTCGGTAAAGACAGATGATAAACAGAAATTTTACTTTCTGCTCATTAGAACATAATGCATTCTACACTATTACTTTTTATTTCAGGCAATTTTGAAAAGGAATATGATGATGTCACAATCAAGATGATTTTTGCTATAGTGCAAATAATTGGATTTTCCAATTCCATCTGTAATCCCATTGTTTATGCATTTCTGAATGAAAACTTCAAAAAAAATTTTTTATCTGCAGTTTGTTATTGCATAGTAAAAGAAACCTTATCTCCAGCTCGAAGGCATGGAAATTCAGGAATTACAATGATGCAGAAGAAAGCAATGTTTTCCCGGAGAGAGAATCCTGTGGAAGAGACCAAAGGAGAAGCATTCAGTGATGGCAACATTGAAGTCAAATTGTGTGAACAACCAGAGGAGAAAAAATATCTCAAATGACATCTTGCCCTGTTCAATTCTGAACTTTCTGAGAATTCTGCTTTAGTCAGTGGGCACTAATTATAACAAGGTCTTCATAATTAGTACCATTCATAGCTTAATCAGAAGAGAAAATTATTTTGAACAAAGGTCAAATAATTTTTTATTCTTGGAATGATAAAAAGAAGGAAACAAATCATTTTTTCATAAAAATATAACATGCATGAAAACACAGTTTTGAAAAATTAGTAAATCATCCTTCTAGATCATAAAAGTGGATTTAAGAAAAAAACCTGTACAGAAATAAATGTTCTTCCTCCCAATGCAGTCAATGTAATATGACTTTTTTTTTTTTTTAGACTTGTTTATTTATTTTAGAGAGAGAGGTGGGGGAGAGGGGCAGAGGGAGAGAATCTCAAGCAGAGTCCCCATTGAGTGAGGAGCCCAATGGGAGCTCCATCTCAGGACCCATGAGTCATGACCTGAGCCGAAACCAAAAGTCGGGTGCTTTACCAACTGAGTCACTCAGGCACCCCTGTAAGGTGACTTTCTATGTATTGCTAAATTCCGTGAGAAAATAACTTAAAAATTATACCTTCTTTCTTGAATAATTTAATAGTTGAATACAGTAATGTAATTTTCAGTGCACTGTTGGAGCTTGGTGATACAGTCTCTTGCAAATGAGGTCTGACCAATAATCATAAAGTCCAAGAAGAGGGAGAAGCCGCAAAATGACAGCTGGATGAGATTTAGAAGCAGATGCCGGGTTTGAGCTCCTTACGGCCCGACTAGCTACCACTGCCGTGATGACTGGCAAGGTACTGAGCCACTTTAAGCCTCTATATTTTCCTGTGTCAACTGGGGTGGTGCCTCCTTTGCCTCACAGGGCCACTGCCAGCCCTTTGTACTCTAAAGCACCCTCACGTTCTGAAGCATTTTCCAGGCCTCCCCTTTCTGTTCCCTTTTGCTTCCCGAGAGTGGCCCGTAACCCAGTCCCGCTTTCCACCTGTGCCTGGTTGGTAGCTGGTTCCTCTCATCAAAAGGAGGCTATTTCTGGGATCCTCATGTATAGGTTGACTGCAATAGACGTAGGCCAGTCTAACTGTCTCAACTATTTCTATTTTTAAACCCCTTATTTTACTGGTGGGATGAAAGACTGACTGTTATATAAAAGGACTTTCTGATGTAGTTAGCAGATAAGAGAGAGAATCAGCTCCAAGCCCATGAGATTTTACTGTGCACAAGGCTGACCCCCAAGAGAGTGAGGCCAGGAAGAACAACAGAGTTCCCCACCCATATTCCTGACCTAAATCTCCCTTGAGCTTAACCCCTCTTCTTTCCAGTCTTTCTCTTCTTACCCTCAAATGTCATGGAACCAGTGACCACGTCCCAGGGCCCTGTCACTTCCCCTTTAACATCTGAGGTTCCCAAAGTCCATTCACAGCCTCTTGGCTCAGGTGTTTCTTCTGCCTCCAGGTTTCCAGCACTTCCTCTTTCTGCCAGGAAGGACAGAAAGGAAGAGAAGCTCACGAATTCTCACGGTATTTCACTTGTGAAGCTTCAAGGCTTGGGAACCAGAGAACTCTGGCCATGGGGATCTTTCAAAATATAGACATTTAACTTTATAGGTGTGTCAAGATAAGCAGGGATAAAGAAACAAAAATGAAACATTGTGTGGTATTAAGAAAAAATGGCAATATGACACAAGAAAATTAACAAAGTCAAGAGAAGAAACCTGATGATTTGGTTTGTGTTGAAATGGACTTATTATGGGTTATGTGTGTGTATCCTCCTGTTATGACTAGCTACCCTGTGGCAAAACAATAATTGTCATCAAATCATTAAGCCATTACATATGAATCAGATTCTCTGATTTCGGTTATCCTTATTTAATCAGTAAATATCCATCTGACTCTTCCTAAATTTGGTGTGTACACATGCTCCAAATATAACTTAATGAAGAACGGATAAATCAACACTGTTACCATTTAATTATTAAGATTAGAGATTTTTAAAATTCCTAAGCATTGCACACCTTGATCTAAAAACATTTAGATATTAAATTATAATTTAAATAATTACTCTAAAATGTCCATTCTATGAAAGACTTTTCCCCCCTCACATTGCATTAATGCCATTTCAGAAACAAAAATAGAGCACTTTTTAAAAAAGATTTTATTTATTTACTTGACAGAGAGAGACACAGCGAGAGAGGGAACACAAGCAGGGGGAGCGGGAGAGGGAGAAGCAGGCTTCCCGCTGAGCAGGAAGCCTGATGCGGGGCTCGATCCCAGGACCCTGGGATCATGACCTGAGCCGAAGGCAGACGCTTAACGACTGAGCCACTCAGGTGTCCCAATAGAGCGCTTTTTAAATGGTCCTTTAAACATGCAATCTTTTTACTCTGTTATGAAGGTTTGGAAGAGAAAACTGGTCCAATCCATTATTGAGAAACTGATACAATTAGCCAAAGCAGCTCTGAGTCCAGTCTGGGCACCGAGTCCTGTCGAAGCTGTAACATAGCTTATGGAGCCCAGAGAGAGTTCACCCTCGATTTGCAAAAGGAGCCGTGGTTATGGTCTTTATTTTGCTTTCCTCTGACTTCACAGGCCCCTGAGTCTCTTAGGGCCTTTGTCCTCCACCCAGGCATCTGCTTCCTCCCCCCCTTTTTTTCCTTTGCCTGGGGCTGTCACTCATTTTATTCCATCTGATTTCCCCTTAATTTGTGCTTGAAGTGAGAATTGAAAAGGTCTCTTTGGATCCAAGAGGTAGGGTTGTGGAGGGGTACAGAAAGCTAGTCATTAAAACCATTCATTAGCATTTGGGTAAAATGTCTATGAAATCAGTGAAAAGATATGCATCCCTGCTCAGACCTTTAAGCCTTTTATTTCATTATCGATCATTATGTCAAAAAGAGCTGTGTCTTTTCTTCCACTCTACCAAAACCAAAACAAAAACAAAAGCAAAAAAAAAAAAAAAAATCACCTCTTTTATCATAGTTTGTTATGGGTCAGGACGTTAGCATTAAGCATGCTAGTTTGACTAAGACTAATTTCTAAGTCCAAATATGTTTTAAAAAGAAGAACCGAGTTGCAGGGCATATAGCACCTTGTTTGAAGACCAATTATAAATTACAATAATCAAAAGAGCGTGGCGTTGGCCTACGGATAGACATATAAACAATTGCAAAAGAATAGATATCAGAAGTGGATGCACATATATATGGACGACTTATTTTGACCAAGGTGGCAATATAATTTAATGCAGGAGTCCTTCAAATTTTGAAAGAGACCCACCCATGAAAAAGTGTAGATTGGCTACACATTTTTAGATGTTATTTATTCACTTATTCAACAATATTTTTGGAGTTCCTACTATGTGTCAGACCTAGACACCCTATTTCCATTTCAAGATCAAGAAAATCCTTTCTACTCTGAACCAGATGAGGCTAAAGAGGGTTGGTTGGCAAATGAGAGAAAAGGGGGAAGAAAGTCATAAAATCAGGTGCATCTATGTACTTTAAAAACATGCACAGCCTTGGGTGCCTGAGTGGCTCAGTCATTAAGCGTCTGCCTTTGGCTCAGGTCATGATCCTGGAGTCCTGGGATCGAGCCCCACATCGGGCTCCCTGCTCGGCAGGAAGCCTGCTTCTCCTTCTCCCACTCCACCTGCTTGTGTTCCTGCTCTCGCTGTCTCTCTCTCTGTCAAATAAATAAACAAAATCTTAAAAAAAAAAAAAAAACATGCACAGCCTTACTGGCTTATAATCTCAGGCCCTTTGTCCTTTTGTTCACTCAGATTTTTGTTTTCTAGAACTGAGATTATGATTCATCTATGAAAGAAAAAAATCAGAAAGATATGAGATAAAAGGACATACTCCAATTTGTGTATTTAGAATCCTGAGAAGACAGAAGTAAGTGAAATATTGTGCCAGCTCCACTGGTTTCTGGTCACCATGACCGATGCCTGGGCTGTTGCTATGTTTACAAAACTGTGTTAACTCAGGAAAACCTACATATGAAGAAACCATTTTTATTTTTATTTTATTTTATTGTTATTATTTTTTGAGAGAGAAAGAGTGCATGCACACAGACTATGGGGAGGGGCCCAGCGAGAGGCAGAGAGAATCTCAAGCAGGCTCCATGCTGAGCATGGGGGATTCAATCTCATGACCCTGAGATCATGACTTGAGCTGAAATCAAGAGTTGGACGCTTAACCAACTGAGTCACCCAGGTGCCCCGAAACCATTTTTAAAAGAAATCTTTGATCTGGCAAAGGTAGTTTTAAAAAAGAAGATTTCAATGAAAAAGATCATCTGGGAAACCTATAATTATAGCTCCTCTTTGTAGGGAGTAGACATTCAAGTGGCACAGTTTTTCTCTAAACTCCACCAGCCTGAATGGGTTCAAAAATAATTAAAGAATTTCTTATTTAAGATAGCGGACTGTGTAAACATATTTATTTTCCTTGCTGAAATCCTACCAGAATGATAACAAAAGAGTAATGAAATGTACAAACCCACAACATTGATGAAAAACAAAGGGTAGTCACTGTGGATGAGAATTTTCAATAAATTTCTTGAAAACATAACTTAGATGTTGATTATGAACATCATAATCATGAAGAAAAACAGAGGAAGTTATAGGTTAGAAAATACCCAGAGAAGACCAAAGCGAGAAGAAGAAATTACTCTCTTCAGCAGAATCCGAGAGAGACTTGGGATCTTTTAGAGGGTTCTGAGAGGGAGAGGGAGAGAAAAAGATGGGTTAAAAGGGAAGGAATTCCTTGATGATTTGTCTACAGAGAAGTTAGCCACCCCAGTCCATCCCATTATTCACCATGTACAAAATGGCCATAACAAAGGTGTTTACTTCTCAGTACTTAACAATTCCTCCCCCACCCACAAACACACAGGTTTCCTTTTGAATGAAATTGGAGAGCTACAGCAGTTAGTGTGACTATTGGCAGAAACCACAGGGTTTCTGTGTAAACCTGGTGTAATGAATCCATACCCAATTAGCCTAATCAGAGCCAGTCACTTGCCACCATCCGCCCATGTTCAAGGAGCTCTCGCTCAGTTCTCATTTCTGCCTCCTTAAAGGATTGTTAGACATTTTAGAACATCCTGAAAAATGAAGGAAGGGGACTATGATAGAGATAGAAAACTAACTCTAGAATAATCAAATAATTCAAGATAGGAAAAGAAAATTTAGAAATGAATTTAATTAGTACTATTCTCACAGAGGTGTAAGAAGATATTATTTTTATAAAACTATCAATAAAGCATGCTACAAAAGGAAAAACTTGGGTTAATAAAACTCTAAGAAATTAAAAATAGATTGCTGAAATTACAAATAGATAATTTACTTAGCTTTATTCCCCATGTATTTAAGAGGAGCCCAAAAAATTTCCTTCACAAGTGTTTCCTAAAGTATGTTTGTATGGCAAACCTCTTGAGGTTATGTTTATTATTCAGAGTGTTGTCTAGAGACAGATGGCACACTCAAACTGAGTAATTTGAAGGGACATTAATAAAGGGACAACTTACAAAGGAGTGGGCAGGATACAGAAAAATAGAAGGATTGGTGCAGTACCAACTGCTAATGATAGCAAGGCAGTGTTCCCATCCCTAGGCCTGAAGGGCAGACAAAAAGATGGAGGAGGATGAGCAGGAGGAAGAAGAAGAACAGGAGGAGAAAAAGAAGAAACTGAGAGACAGTGAAAGATCTGTGTGTAGGGAGCCACCTATTGAAGTTGTGACTGTCAGTGGAGGTGTGAGCCAGCCCATGCTACTCCTCATGGCAAGTGCCATGAGCACAAATGCACTAACCTGACTCATGCTTCCTCTGATCCGCAAGTGGTCTCCATTCCCCAAACACAGTTGAGAGGCAAGAGAGCCGCCTTGATCCAGGTATGGAGCAGAATGATGTAGGGTGGATGATTCCGAGTGGACAAACAGAAAATATCCAGTACATGAATGCCTGAACATCTTTAGTCATGTGTTCATACTTAAATAGTGGTTAGGTAGATATAAAAGTCTAAGTTCTCAGTTCATTTCATTCACTACATCTAAATCTGTGATGTTTTGTTTTATTTCAGTGTAGCTGTTTAGAATTCTGATGTCAGTCTGAGATATCGTCTTTCTCTTTGGCATCTTTTAAAATTTGCTCTTTGCCTTAGATCGTATAAAATTTTACCACCATGTATTTAGATGTGTATTTTTTTTTCCCTTTGGTACTCTTTGAGTACTTTCAGTCTGAGGTTTCTCATCTTTTTTTTTGGAAAGCTCTAGTTATTATTTCTTCAAATATTTCCTTCCCTCTCTTTATTTTTGTTTTTTCTTCCAGAATTTCTATTCTATGGATTTGACACTTCTACTTCCACTCTTCATTTCACTCAGTTTTTCATTAATGATTTTTTTCATCTCTTTAAACTTCCTTGATGTCTTCTGGGAGTGTTACTTAATTTGATATTCTTGCTCAATAATTTGTTCTTTTTCTCTATCTACTCTGCCTTTTGATCCTGGCTTATGATATTTTTATTTCAAATTTTATATTTTTCATACTGAGCATATCCACTTGATTTTTCATTGTAACTGTCAGTTTCTTTTTCATATCACCAGCATCCTCAAGATTAAAAAAGTTTTTAACATTTCTTGAAGGATATTTATTATGCTTATTTTATTTTTTTAAAGATTTTATTTATTTATTTTATTTTTATTTATTTTTTTTTTTAGAGAGAGAGAGTGTGTGAGCAGGGGGAGGGGCAGAGGGAGAAAGAGAGAGAGAATCTCAGGCAGACTCAGTGTTGAGTGCTGAACACAGAGCCTGATGCGGGGCTCAATCTCATGACCCTAAGATCATGACCTGAGCTGAAATCAAGAGTTAGATGCTCAACTGACTGAGCCACCCAGGCACCCCTGTTATGCTTATTTTAAGTTCTTGATCTCCTCATTCCATTTGTTTTACATGACTACATAGATTGGTTATTCTACCTTCATCCTTTAATAGCAGCTGTGTTTTTCAGATGTCTCCTTAATTTACTCTGTGTGTCCTTATTGCCTCTTAAAGTGTTAGAGATCTTGGCTAGTAGTATGCAGGAGGCCTGAAGAGGGGCTGCATCCAGGTGCTGCCCTCTTCGTGAGTTTACAGAAAAAGAGGATGTCCCTCAAGGCACAGAGTTGCTAGCACCCCGATTTAGACCATTCTATCCTTGTTTAATCCTTTCCCCTCAGGTAACCTTGGCCATTTTATCACAATGTCAACTGAATTCCTTTTTCCAATGAGGATGAAGTCATCACATTTTTATTCTATCCATTTATCTATCCGTCTGATATATATTTGTTGAGTGACTTCTTTTTTTTTTTTTTAAGATTTTATTTATTTATCAGAGAGAGAGAGAGACAGAGGCAGGCAGAGGGAGAAGCAGACTCCCCACTGAGCAAGGAGCCCAATGTGGGACTCGATCCCAGGACTGTGGGATCATGACCTGAGCCGAAGGCAGATGCTTAACCCACTGAGCCACCCAGGTGTCCCTTGTTGAGTGACTTCTATATGCCAAATTTGCATTTACAAGATAGTAGCTCTACTCATTAGTTATTAGTCCATAGAATGGGCTTTGAACAAAACTAACTAACTGATCATCTTGAAAACAAGTAGATACACATAACTTTACTAATCAGCCATTTTCAAAACTTTTGAGAACATGATAAAGCAAGAATTTATAAAATGTGCAAAACTTACATATTTATGCCTGTAAAATAATTGTTTATACTTTAAAATGCAGCCTTATTGTGAACTCTGAGACACAACGCAGAGCTGTTCTATTTTTAATAACAGGAAAAAAATAATGAGAAAGCAGAAGAAAACAGGAGGAAAAGAACTGATTTTCTTTGAGTAGATATGAAAGGCTCTCCCTCTATCATCAGACACAGATAAGAGGGGTGGCTACAGGAGGAGGGTGGGAAGTGTGCATGCAGTGTGGCACAGAAAACATTGGTAGGGCGGACTTCTGTGAGTAGATGAGATTTTGGGTTATCTGGTATCATTGCTTTCATTGAAAATTTGGTGTGGCTGAGCCTCTGGACACCACCTCTTCCTTATCACCTCTCTGGGTGGAAAAGGAAGAGGGTGTTTTTCTCTTTTGAGGTTCTTACCTTGCTGGGAATAAGGTCCTCTGAGACTGGAATCTCATTGAGGCTTTTACATTCTGGAGGAGAAATGTTAGCTTTAAGATTGCCCGAGAACTGGTTAAAGTTGTGTGTTTCCATGGTTATAAATGACATCCTCATCCTTAGCTGGTCTTTCGTCAGTACATGCCTGTGTCACAAGAGGGATAGGATAGGAATATATGGTTGAATCACATCCAAGAAGGTATTATTTACTGGGGGAGGGCAGACAGAAGCAGCTAAAGAATACCATATTAATTTATTTGCTTTAGATAAAATAAAGTTAAAATTAATAAAATTAACTCTAACTACAGAGTTTCTATTTCCTAGGTTGGCAGGAAGCTAGTTTAAACATTGAGTCACTGGTTACTCCATGTGCAAATATTAAATTTATTTATAATTTATTGTTAACAGAAATGTGTACTGTACTGTGTAGATTTAATTTAAATGCCTACTCAATTAAAACTAAGTTTTTCCAGAAACATGATTTTCTAAAACAAACAAATAATAACAACAAAAAGTAAACACATAATTAAATGAAAATAAGAGTCATACTGTACTTACATTTTACTTTTGGTAAAAAGAGTAGGAAGTTGGGCTTCATAATAAAAATAAAAGAATTTAGGTAAATGAATAACTTAAATTGGAGTAACTCAAGCAATTTTTTATCTCCAGTATCTGTTTTGGGTTTTTTATCTGATGATTACCTTACTTTTACAGACCATTGAGAGTATAAAACTCAAGACCTAAAACAAAAGTAGATATTCTTATTTTGCCCACTAAAATTGAAGTACTACTTTTCTCATGTTATAAATCTTTATTGCCTCAAATTTGGAAAAAATGCAATGGAAAGTATAGTAAATAGATAAAGCCATTTATATTTGGTATTAGAATGCAAGTAGATTTCAATTACAGCTGTGCTTGATGTTAGAATTTGTATCACTTTACCAAAATAGTGAAGCTGTCCTTTATATATGCTCATTAATTTTGTATGTATTTATTAAGTGCCTATGGTGGTTAAAATGCTAGGCATGCAACACAAAATAAATGCTCACTCTGAGAGTTATAGCCTGTACTAGTATAAGAAAGGGAGAAAAATTTCAGGTAAAATGGGCAAGTTGAAGAGAACAATACACCTACTACAGAGAAATCAGCTGCTTTGGAATCAGAGGAGGAGGACTATGTTGGAGATGGCGGTGAATAGGAATCAGGAATAAGCCATGATAGAACTGACCATAAATTGAAAGGAAAAAAGCCTTAAATGACCAGACATATATTCTAAAATTATTTAATACTTTTTAGTCAGAAGCTGATCTGTGGGATATTGAGCTTGTATGCCCTGAAAATTTCTTTGGGTGTGTTGTGTATGTGTGTCTGTATTTATCTTCTAGCTATTTCAATTATTTTTCTATTATTCTGTTCAAGATTTTTCTGAAGTGTTTTCCCCTTATGTTTTATGCATGATAGTTTGATTTTCAAATTAAGACTGACAGTCTTCCAATTAGGATTTCTTGGATCAACTCTTTCCTGCTTATATCCTACTGTGTAGACTTTCTTGTATTCTCTGTGATTATAACAAATGTAATAAATAAATATATATAATTATAGTAATATAATACATAAATAAAGTAATAAAATATCATGCTGTTGTAAGGATTAAGAAAACATTTATGTAAATGCACCAACACCATGATGCATATGAAAACACTTATTCATTCCATTGATAATAGTTTCGTTGCTTGCCCACTCTACCTCTGAAATTTTTTTGAGAACTCACTTATTCCAAGATATTATTTCTGGGAACTGAAACACTTGACATACATAATTTCCTTCTGACTGAGAAGGGGAAGAACTCTCTAACGAGGTGTGTAGAGAGTTAGATTTGGTTCATTTTCATAACAGTGAAAAAAAATTTTTTTAATGCTTAGCAAAAAGAAAATTGCCTTTGCTTTTAAGACACCTAGATATTTTTTTTTTTGCAATGCATTTCACATAGCGTAAAATTTACCATTTAAAAGTATGAAATTCAATAGCTTCTAGTATATTCACAAAATTGTGCAATCATCGCCACTCTTTAATTTCAGAATATTTTCATTATATCAAATCAAAACCTTGTATTCAATAGGAGTCACTCTCTACTATGCCCTTTCCTAGGCTCTGGAAACCACCAATCTACTTTATGTCTCTATGGGTTTCCCTATTCTAGCACCTATTTGCCTTTTCAGCCTATTCTTAACAACAGTAACAACAAAATAGAACAATTATAACAATATACTGGAAAAAAAGTTTTGTGAATGTGATCTTTCTCTCAAAATATTGTATTGTACTGTACTCAACCTTCTTCTGAGGCTGTGAGATGAGGTGATGTGAGATGATGAAATGCCTCTGTGATGAGATGAAGTGAGGGGAATGACATAGGCATGGTGATGTGTTAGACTAATACTGACCTTCAGAAGGAGGATCATCTGCTGCCAGACCACTGTTGACCACAGGTAACTGAAACCATGGAAAGCAAAACTCCAGACAAGGAGAGACTATTGTAATGTTTACTATGTTGTCGTATGTACTAGTAGCCCATTCCTTTTTAAGGATGAATAATATTCCATTGAATGGATATACCACTTCTTACCAATTCATCAGTTGACGAACATTTTTTCTACCTTTTGCCTAGTATGAATAATGCTGCTATAAACATTCATGTATGAGTTTTTGTTTGAACATATATTTTCAATTCTGCTGGATATATACCTAGGATGGAATTGCTGGGTCATAAGGTAACTCTATGTTAAGCTTTTTGAGGAAATGTCAAAGAGTTTTCCATAGTAATTACACATTTTTTTTCCTTTCCAGCAGCAATGTTCAAGGGTTCAAATTTCTCCACAATCTCACCACACCTGTTATTCTCCAATTTTTTGATCATAGATGTCCCAGTGAGTGTGAAGTGATATTTCACTGTGGTTTCGATTTGCATTTCACATGTATCTTTCCATGTGCTTATTGTCCATTTGTATATCATCTTTAGAGATATGTAGATTCAAATCCTTTGTCAGTTTTTTAATTGGGTTATTTAGTTTTTTTATTGATGAGGTGAAAGAGTTCTTTATATATTCAAATCTAGCTCTTTATTAGACTTATGATTTGCAAATATTCTCACCAGTCTGTGGATTATCTTTTCACTTTCTTAAGTGTCTTTTGATATACAAAAAATTTAAATTTTGATGAAGTCCAATTTACCCAATTTTTCTTCAGTTGCTTGTGTTTCATTGCACATCTGAAAAAACATGCTTAATCCAAGGTAACAAAAATTTAGATGTATATTTTCTTCTAAGAGTTTTAGAGTTTTAGCTACTACATTTATTTATTTATTTTTAAAGATTTTATTTATTTATTCATGAGAGACAGAGAGAGAGAGAAGCAGAGGCAGAGGGAGAAGCAGGCTCCCTGCAGAGCAGGGAGCCCGATGCGGGACTCCATCCCAGGACCCTGGGATCATGACCTGAGCCGAAGGCAGACGCTTAACCGACTGAGCCACCCAGGCGTCCCTTAGCTACTACATTTAGAACTTTCATCCATTTTGAGGTAGAAGTCCAAATTCGTTCTTTTGCATATGGCTATCCAATTGTCCCAGTGCCATTTATTGAAAGACTATTCATTCATTCATTGAATGGTTTTAGCACCTTTGTCAAAAACCAACTGACCAAGAATGTTTAGATTTATTTCTGGACCCTCAGTTCTATTCTATTGATGTATATGTCAATTTTTATGCCAGTACCACACTGCCTTGATTAATGCAAATTTATAATAAACTTTAACATCCAGAAGAATGAGTACTCCTGCTTTGTACTTTCTTTTCAAGATTGTTTTGGGTATTCTGGTTCCCTTGCATTTGCATATGAATTTTAAGATGTTCTTTTTTTAATTTCTGCAAAGAAAAAAAAAAAAAAGAAGCAGTTCAAATTTTGATGGAGATTGCACTGAATCCATACATCAATTTGGGGAATACTGCAACCTCAACAATATTAAACCTTTCAGTCCATGAACATGGGATGTCTTTCTATTTATTTGTCTTCCTTAATTTATTTCAACAATGTTTAATAGTTTTTGTGTACAAGTCTTATACTTTTACTTAAGTTATTCCTAAGTGTTTTATTCTTTCTGAAACAATTATAAATGAAATTTTAAAAAATTTCCTTTTCTGGTTGTTCATTGCTACTGTGTAGAAATACAACAGATTTTTGTATATTGAACATGTACCCAGTAATCTTGTTGCACTTCTTTATTTGCTCTGATTGTTTTTATTGTGGATTCCTAAGATTTTCTATGTATAAGGTCATGTCTTCTGTGAATAGAAGTAGTTTAATTTTTCCTTTTCAATGTGGATGACTTTTATTTCTTTTTTTCCCTCATACCCTGACTAGAACCTCTAGAACAATGTAGAATAGAAATAGTGAGAATGGATAACTGCATTGTTCCTGATTTGGGAAACAGTATTTCTCCATAAAGTATGACATTAGTTGTGGGTTTTTCATAAATGCCCTTTATCAGGTTGGATAAGTTCCTTTCTATTCATGTAATATCTATTGAGATGTTCATGTGGTTTTTGTCCTTTATTCCATTAAAATGAGGCATTGCATTTGTTAATTTTCATATGTTGAATGAACATTCCATACCTGGGAAAATCCCATTTGGTCATAGGTACATAATTCTTATATGTCACTAAATTTGGTTTGCTATTATTTTGTTGAAGATTTTTGCACCTATAGTCATAATAGATACTGATGTATGATTTCATTTTCTTGTGATTATTTTATCTGGTTTTGGTGTCAGGGTCATACTGCCTCATATAATGAACTATCAACTTGTTCCCCTTTTTCTGTGTTTTGTTTTTGAAAGAGTTTGTGAATATGTTAATTTCTCTTTAAACATTTAGTAGAACTCATCCATAAAGCCATCTGGGCCTGGGCTTTTTTTGTTGGATTTTTTTTTTATTACTAATTCAATCTCTTCATTTATTATTAGTTTATTCAGATTTTAAATTTCTTCTTTAATCAGTTTCAGTAGTTTGTGTCTTTCTAGGATTTTTTTTTTTTTTTTTTTGAGAAAGAGAGCACAAAGAGGGGGACGGGTATAGGGAGAAGGAAAGAGAGAATCTTAAGCAGGCTCCATGCTCAGTGCAGAGCCCGACGCAGGGCTCCATCTCACAACCCTGAGATCATGACCTGAGCTGAAATCAAGAGTTGGACGCTTACCCAACTGAGCCACCCAGGTGCCCCAAATCTTAGAATTTTTAAGTTTCATCTAAGTTACTGAATTTTTATACAAAAATTTTTTATACAAAAAATTTTTTATACAAAAAAAATTGTATAATTTTTATGTATTCTCTTATGATCCTATTTCTGTAAATTCACAGTAATATCCCACCTTCCATTCTACTACATAGACACACAGAACTAAATTTGGTAATATTTTCTTCAGTTTCCCAGAATTAGGCAAAAGTCCACTAAAATGAGAAAACACATGGTTCTTGATTTTATCCTAAATTTTCTGAAAATGGGCCATAGTTCTTCCTCAAAACTTTAAAATCATTCATATTTTCTATTATCAATCTTTTATTGCTCTGTCATCCTGCATCTATTACGGTTCAATTAGTGATAGAAGAACACACATAGACTCTAGCCTCATGTATTTAAACAGATCAAGCCTTTCTTTTATTTTTTTTCTTAATTACCCAACATTGACAGGTGGGGAACTGGGAAGCCAGTTCTTGCTGCTGGCTCCAAGACCACACAATTTCTGCCCCTATCCATTCCATGAGAATGGACAACTTATGATCTGCTCTTTAACACTGGAAAATGAGGAACACAGCCTTGGGACCTCTGCATTAGCTGTCACAGAAAAGCCAAATTTTCTGTGACTATCTTTACCCGCAGCATCCAGAGTTTTGCCCACACTAGTTTCAATTCTCAAGGTGATACCATTGGGACACACACAGGTTTCCTAATGCTTTTATTATAATTTATTTATAACTTTAGCCACTTAGAAATGTAAACAAACTTTATGAGTAATTTTCTCTTTAGATACAATATCTGTCCCCAGTAGCATCTTTTTAAATGTGTTCTTTGCTCCTTTCAGCTTTTATAGACTTTTAGAAACTTTCTATTGTACTCTTCTTCACATAACTCATGTTTGCAAACCTGCTAGCTTTGACATTTTTGTTCTCTGAGTTAAAGTTTACTTCAGCTTCCTCTCTACAACATCATTACATATTTCTGAGATAATAAGTACTTATATTTTCTAAGTATTTGAAAGAACACCTATACTTTAAACCTCTGAAACTATAATGCAATAGCAACAAGCATTTACTTGAAGCCATAAGGAAGAGAAACAAATTACATGATATGGAGGGAGGGCATAATTTAGAAAAAACATAATCTTCACTCAAATCAGTGGAAAAAATTGCCGATGAGAACCCTGAATCAAGAGTAATTTTCAATACTGTTTTCCCTTTTGACTTAAATCCATTTGTCTTATGGTGCAAAATAGGAGATTCTTGGATATGAAAAGCAATACTCTGCATGGGGATTCCCAGAACACAGTGGTATACCTTTGTCTTGCTGTCTTCATTCTACCAGAATACCTAATCTGCATTCATTACACATTCTTTCCATAGAAAATGTCTTATTTATCCTCATCCACCTATGTCCAAGTTTATTTGGATGAAATCTCTTGGCACGTCTCTCTTTCTATTATAAACTTTGTATTGGAGTATTTTATATATATATATATATATATATTATATATATATAGAGAAAAAAGTACATAAATCATAAGCATTGAGCTCAAAAAATGAAAGGAATTTTAGAATTTTTTTCTACTGACACCAGTGTTGGCTTTATTATAAACTATGCTCCGTGTTTTCTTACTGAGTGACATCTCAGCTTACCGCATTGAAAATAATTGTCAAATGGTATATATTTAAATATTTCAGATTTCCAAAGAGATCAGTTACTATATTAGAAACTGAAAATTAGAAAAAATCTATTAGTTAATCATTTTTGGAGCCACCAGGTGATCGCTCTGGCAACCATATACATGTGTTATGACTGAACCCTCCTGGGAAAGTGGAGGCCAAGGCTTACTGAGGTTTATAGAGATAGAGCAGCACCAGACCTAAATCTACAGCCTGCACTTTTTCATGCACCAGGTTGCTCAGCAATGGCACACAAGATGAATCTTTGGTGGCATTCAGTTGAACATTTTGAAACTTAAAAGACATATATATATTTTAATATGTCCTGGAAAAAAAACTAATGGTTCTATCAAGCTTATAATTTCTCAAAGAAGAGTTTGGTGAGTCACAGAAAAAACTTTTAGGCCGAAATCCTGTGAGGCTGGTACTGAAGATTGGCTCCCTACCTCCATTCCCACCTGCATGAAGTGGAGCTCACTGCACATTACAGTCTGGGAGATATGGACTACATTTCCTCGATGCCTGTAGAGGTCAGACTTCCCTGCGATCTACCATCAGCCTGGGATCTAGGAGACACACCTATTACACTTATGTATCTACCTTCATAACTGTCACTCATAAGTATTTAAGAGCACAAATGGAATTTAGGAAAAGGCCCCACTTCTGCTGCTCGTTCTGCCTCTGTGGAGAAACACAGCCATGGGAGCACCCGGTTTTCTGTGGCAGCTGCAGCAGAGGCCCCCTTGACTCTCTTCCGTCACTAACCTATTTCACCCCTGTGTCATCATAGTTAGGGTTTGGCTGAAGGCAATAGAACACCTGTTAGTCAATTTATGTCAAAAAAGGTTAAATAGCAGTTTTGCGGTGACTCCTCCTACTTTTGGAAGGGCTGGAGGAGCAAGCTCTAGACTGGGTTTGCAGGAAGTACTCTCATAAAGTGTTACTGACCTGACTAAAAGCCCCTTTCTCTGCTACAGTCTGGAAGATGAGGAATCAAGAGACTACCCCTGCAATTACTGGCTTCAAGACCCCATCTGTTTGTCACGACTCACGCACTACACGGATTGTGATTTGTCCATCCCAAATTTATTATTTTTCTCTATTTTATTTTTTATCTCTTCCTTTCTCACATTTTTAAAAAGATTTTATTTTTATTTATTTGTCAGAGAGAGAGAGAGCACAAGCAGGAGGAGCAGCATGCAGAGAGAGAAGCGGGCTCCCCACTGAACAAGGAGCCCGATGTGGGACTCAATCCCAGGACCCTGGGATCATGACCTGAGCAGAAGGCAGACGCTCAACTGACTGAACCACCTTTTTCATATGTTTAAATAAAACAGTCTGTTGATAATGAAAAAGTGCAGAGCTGTCTTTTAATGTAAAGATAGCTTAAACTTACCAGGTGCATATAGCAAATACACTGTAAAATGCTATAGTTTTAAAAAATTATATTTTTCCACTTTTTCCACCAAATCTGAGCACCATCTCCGAGACACCTATCATTTTTTTACACATTGTTCTGTAGGTGGCGCCATTGCTGCACAGAGGCAGGTCAGCGGCATAAAAATTGGCCTTCCAGAGAACTCAGAACAGGTTAATTTTAAGGATCATCGGCAACTCCGGCACATGGTTGGGTCAGAACTAAGTTTTTTCAGGTTTGGTCTGTGATTAAATGTTGGCGAATTGCCTTTAATGCCTGGAAAGTAAAGGTAAAAAAGAGTTGGCAGTCTTAATCCACAAGTGGGTTTGTCAGCAAGAAAGAGGTACAGTGCCTTAACCTTTAGTGGGATGCTCTTGACAGCCCAGCTCATGCCTTGCTTTGCTTCTTTCAGAGCTCACCTGGGCTGGTATGAAAATATGCCATTCTGCTCAAGAGACCATCTTCACCTGTGGGAAGGTGGGTGAGGAGTTGCCTGGGAGAGGAAGCCATGACACTGGGGGAGCCGTTTTTCATTCATCAAACTCATGCCTCGTCCTCCTCTTTCCCTGATGCTCTTTCTTCCCTTAGTAACAAAACAGGGATTCTGTCTCTTTCTGATTTTTGCTTTATGGAATAAATCATTCCCTCAAAACTTTATTTTTGGAAGAAAAACTAAAGTAGATAACAATGTGAGCACTAAAGCCCAAATAAAGATAAATTCTGGGGCTCATTAACCTATTCAAAAGCCAAGACAATGTAACTGAATAGGAACATTGGCTCCTGTGCCTTCCTTTCGACTCTTGAAATCTTCTAGCAAATTTGAAAATGGGTGGAAGAATAATAATTCTTAGAAAACCCCAGTTACTTAGAAATCTATGTGAGCCACATATTTGTAAATGAATGTAGTTGCATTAATAACACTATCAAACAGACATGCTTAGTAAAGATTCACCCAACCATGAGTCTGTGGGTCAGCTCTTTTGGGGGAAGTCTACTGTATTCTCAGCACTGTGATCTGCTATATGCTTCACAGAACATAGTTTGTACTTCACATGTACATTTTTGATAGAGATTTTTGTCTGTTTGTACTTAAAAAAAAAAAAATAGCCTGGAGGAGTGACTTCCGTATCTTAAAACAAAAATTTCCTGAGCCCCACCCACACAGATTACAATGCAATTAGGTTTGAGGCAAAACTTAGGAATCTCTATTTCTAAATGCTCTATAAATCACTCCAAGAATTTGGCGAGTCTTGGAAGTCTGGCCTGTAAAGAAGGAATCAGAAAATTGGTGTTAGAAACCAGAAAAGAGAGATGGCTACACACCCAGGGCTTGTGTTATAATTTAAAAATCAGTACATTTACAAAACTGGAAATTAATAAAAAGATGGGCTGAGGGTGAGAAGTGAAAATTTGGATTTCTGGAATCTAAATCCCTTTACTGCCTTCTGATGACACCTTGATCAAAATTGCTTTTTCTTTCAAGTCCACTTTAGTACAGTGGTAGAGTAGAATCATACTCACCCTCCAATGATATCTAATAATGGGATAGAACATATTTGTGGTAAAAAAAAAAATAATCTTTGTGCTGGCCCAATTCTTTATGAGCTGGTCTCTGGCTATTGGACATGCTGCACGCTTACATGTCTTGGTATTGCCAACTTTCGTGTCAAGTGAATGGAGAAGGCGGTGGAATCTAATACACACCACTGTGTAATTTAAATTGACTAATAGAGGAGCATCTGGGTGGGTCAGTCGGTTGAGCATCTGACTCTTGATTTCGGCTCAGGTCATGATCTCAGGTTGTGATGGAGACCCACATCTGGCTCTGGGCTCAGTGGGGAGTCGGCTTGTCTCCCTCTCCCTCCCCTTTGCCCCTCCCGTTGCTTGCCTTCTCTCAAATAAATAAATAAATCTTTTTAAAAACTAAAACTAAATAATAAATAAATAAATAAATAAATAAATAAATAAATAAATAAGCAAACTAATAGAGAAATGTAGTCCTAAGCTATGGGCGTACTGATACAGAATGGGAAAGAAAACGGGGACTATAATAAGGTACATGTTGGTTCTAAGAGCATATTAAAATAACATGAAAAACCCAATGTAGAAACTGTTAGTTCAAATAGTTCAACCTCTTATTTAAAAAAAAAGTAAAAAAAAAAGTCAGAATCATATTCTTCCATTCTTTACTGACTATAGATATTACTTCTTTTTGCATTAATAACATTTTATTATATTTTATTATAACTATTTTTTGTTATACATTTTTGCATTGCTATTTTAGAGATTACCTTAGAAATACAGAATACAATCATGATAACAACAAAGTAGTAAAAATAGTAAAAGTCCTAAGTACTGTAAGGGGATTATAATAGCTTAACTCCATTTATCCTTACTATTATTTTTGCTATTGTCACATTTTTTCCTTCGACATAAGTTATAAACTCTTGAATTTCTGTTCCTGTGCTTCTGTTTTTTCATTTGGGGCCATTATCTTTGACATGAAAAGCAACCTTTAGTATTTCTTCTATTATAGGTCTACTAGCAACAATTCTTTCAGCTTTGGTTATATGAAAAGTCTTTATTTCTTCATTTTTTGGAGGATATTTTCACTCTGTATAGAGCTCTAGGTTAGAAGGTTTTGTTTTTATTCTCATTCGGTTCTTTAACAGAACCTTCTAGCATACAGTTTTTGAGTGGTATTTCTGTGAAGGTAATATGACAATGTAACTGAATAGGAACATTCCCACCCCCCACCCCCGTTTGAAGGATTTTCTCTTATTAGTTTTAGAATAATAAGAGTTGAAGTTTTCTTGGTATTTATCTTGCTTAGAATCTGCTGTATTTCTTGAATCTGTGGGTTATTTTTCACCAGATTTGAGAAGGTTATGGCTATTACTTCCTCACATAGTTCTTTTGTCTCAATGCCTCTCTTCTCCTCTTGGGACTCCAGGTGTGTGTATGTTAGAGATCTTAATCATATATCATATCTCTTATATGTTGCATTTGGTTTCTTCCACTCTTGTTGGCTGCCCGTGCCTCCTAAATACTTTCTATTGAAAAAGAGTCTACAAACCTTGTCTTGTATGTTCAACCTGCTCTTAAACTCATCAAAAGATTTCTTAATTTCAAATTCTGTATTTTGCATTTCTAGAATGTTTGATTCTTTCTTACAGAGTCTAATTCTCTATTCTAATCCTTCATCCTTTTATCCGTTTTCTTCATATTTACCTCAACTTTCTTTAACTTATTAATCATGGGTACTTAAAGTCTTAACCCTTAACCACAACTTCTGGATTTTCTCTAAGTTTGTACCTATTGGCTACTTTATCTCACGTCCCCTTTGGATCCACTGTTTTGTGTTTTTATAGTATTTTAGATTCTTGTGTCTTGTATCATTTATTTCTTCTGAGGTCTGTGCATCTGCCAGTTCATCTGGGATTTTTAATAGTACTTCTTATTCTATCCTGTTTTTTTATACCATTTATCTCTTATGAGGTCTATGTTGGAAGATAACTCTCAATTGCAAGGAATTCAAAGTTCTTTCTATCTGTAAGTTGTTGCAAAGTCACACCTTGAGAATAAGTGTTTTGAGAAACTGTTCTGAGAAAATTTCTGTGTTCTGGCCACTGCAGAGAAGCATGAAATGCTAAAATCTAAGGATTATTCATGCTTAATATATTCTGCAAATGCTATCTGCAGCTTATTAGTCCAGATTAACTTTATTTTTCCATGATTAAATTTCTCTCTGTGTCTTATTATTCGTGGCAAGAAGAGTATTTATTTTAAGTAAATTTCAAAAAGGGAAAACAAAGCTTCTGATTTGCTCCATTATGAAAAGGGTTCTCTCTTTTGAAAATTATAGCTCACATAGAATCCTTTTCCTTTCCCAATTCATCAATTCCACTTGTCATGTTCCACATATTATTATTTTCTTTAACCACTTCATAACCATATGAGCTACACAAATATTATTTATGTATAGACTAATGCCAGAATGGTTTATTTAGCTATAAACTGATTTTCCTCTAAAAAAGTAAACATGTTACATGTGCTTTGTACTTAAAAGAGTCCCAATCAAACATTTGAGACCCACTTAATTGTAGAGAAGGAAGGAAAATTAATCTAGGGGATTCAATCCCTGAGCCCATTTCAGAACAGCATCATACATTTTAAAGCAAAGTTGACTCATTTTCTTTGTTTCTTTAATATATTTTATTAAACCTTTACTATCAGGAACGATTAATAAAAGAATATGCCTTTACTATGCAGACACCCTTTCTTCTATTAGGGTCACCATGACCTAAAAGCATTCTTCTGAACTTCCAGCAGAAATGGCCCCAGATTTATTTGTCCTTCATAGTCCTTTAGGGTACATATAATAATACAAATTTGTTTAGATTATGAGTCCATTTGATTTTATATATATAATTTATACATATAAATCCCAGGCAAGCAAGATTTATAAACAAATTTTAAATAGATTTGCAGAAATTATTTGTTCATTTCCCTCACGTAATAAAGGAAGATTGGTTTTGCTTTGCTTTGCTTTGCTCTTGAAAAAATACGGCATACCTTGTTTAACGGTAGATAAAAGACACAGCTTGTTGAATCAGATTTGTTCCTTTAGAAGGAAAAATCAGAGACAGCAGTGTCAAGACAGCCTCAGACCCATGTAGGGGATTTTTCTGAGGTTTTCCAGTAATATCCACCCACCTCCTTAAACTCTGGTTCTGCCTTGACATATAATTCTCGCTTAATACTACACACAGTTTCCCTCTGATGAATATGTCAGTTCTCACATTCAGATTCACAACATTTTTAACTAGCAACCTCTCAGATATCATCTAATGGTGGTTATAGGGAAAACATTTACTCTATCCTACCTATTATCACTCCATTATCTACCTTCTGACTACTACAAATAATTTATAATCTCCACATACAGTAATCCACACTCAGGAGAATACTTCCCAGCACTGAAGCAGAGAATCATTAGGATATATCATTGGAAAATCCATGAAAAAATTATTACTACTTATCATTGACAAGGCGATTGAGACCTCCCACAAATATGATCCCACAATGTCTTGCTAGCATATCTGAGGCTGGGTTGCCGTGGATTGAATGAGGTACTGCACAGAAAGTGTTTAGTGTGATGGCCTACATTCAGGAAACTCAAGCAATTTTAGCTATTATTAATATTATTATTAATATTAGACAGCAGTGTTTTTTCCAACTCAGTACATAGCCATATTTCTCTTGACATTGATGTGTCCCAGAATTCTTGTAAATAAAACATGGGCCATTATCAGAAAACTGTCTTTTTTCCAAAAGATGATTAAGTTGCACATGATCACTTAATTATATCATAGTTAAGCAAAGTCTGCAGTCTCTCAAATATTTGATTTATCCTTGTTGAAACAAAGTTTTAAATTTGTCTTTTCAACTGAATGGCTTACTTTTCTGACAAAGGTGGAACTGGCTCCTAATTTCATCATCATGTAGAAATATGCTGAGTGGATCATAAATGTGTAGCTCCTTGATTGAACATGATTCATAAAGAGCTATCTATTAGCCTGCATAAACATCCATAGACAACCTGCTCAGGTTTGTGGGTAAGTGTGTATAAGGTTGCGAGGGGAGGTGAGGAAGACAGCAGGTCATGTTTGTATTATATCAGGAAAATTCCTTTCTAATCTTCTCATGAACAGATTCAATTGAATGGTTTATTATTTTTAACCAATTCTCTACCGTTAGAAGTTTCAGCTTTTTTTTCCCCTCACAAGGCATTAAAGAAATTCAGCAAGGCCCATTTCACTCATTTTCTTTTTATCATGAGCCAAATGTGCTTTAGTAATATGAGTGATTATGTCATTTGTTAAGTTCGACATGTGATTAAGTGGGCCACTTTAAGCAGCATGCAGTGATGAAGAGGTAGGATTTTAGCCACACAGCTATAGCACACCTACATAATGCCAAAACTAGGTGGGTTGTATAATTTATTATCTAAATTGGGACACTTTAGAGAGTAAAAAGAGGCTCTGTTCATAAAGACAACAGGAGAACAGGCATGAACTGAGACTGTCCCCAGTTACCTAGGATGTATGGTCACTCTGATTGTAACCCTCCTAAGATCTTGGAAAAATACTAGAAGACATGGGATGTCTTTTGTTTCCTTGTAAACTATCCCGTAGATCTATATGAGGCCTGGCCAAACTGTAGCTTAATAGTTAGGTGATATTAGTTGGATAAGTACAATCTATTACATAGATAATAAACCTTACAGAGGAGGAGAATGAATTTAATAGCAGATTGGGGACAAAGGAATGATGCCTGAGCATGTTCTTTAGGAACTATATCAGAGCCTGCTTAGGACTCAGTTTCTGCCAGGTGTTTCCACATTGAGGCCCAGCTCACATTTCCTAGATATTCTGGGGTTCTGGCCTCAGTTACAGGCCTATCTATGCATCCATCGAGACGAAAGTTGGAATTAGGTCTGTCAGAGTCATGCAGAAAAATGAAGGTCTTGGGAATCGTGGCCTGAATGTGAAATAAAAGGGCATACAGAAGTTGTAGAAGAGAAATCAGTCAGCAGGAAGGACCTCAGGAGACCTTGGGTTTAAAAAATCAACATCCAGAAAAAGTTTTCAAACTGAAGGAAAGATTCTGCCTTGGATTATCATATACATCCAAGAGATTAGTTTGAGCCTCAGAGGAGCCCAGGCCTAGGTGGTGCTTTAGTTTAATGAGACCTGAGAGGCAGGATGAAGCAGAGATAGGAAGTTAAATATCTCGGCTGGATTGAAAGGAACTCAGGCAGTCTGAGATTTCAATCTTCCATTCAAAGGTACTGGAGAGAGGTGGCTGCATCTGTAAATGGTTCTTGGTATGTATTAGGACCTATATTTCTGGACAGATAAAAATGCCAGGGAGAATAGCAGTAAGTAGACAGTGAAAAAAGTGTGGGTTTCAGCACTGAATATTTTCATGTGTCTGCAAGTATCTAAGAAGCCCCTCCTTTCTCTTTCTCAACTCTAGGGAGCAAAGAGCCCCAAAAGATTAAGGGCCACAGAGGTCCCGAGAGCTCAGTTTGCAAGTCTTACCCCAAGAATGAGAGGAAGACGCGTTTAGGAAATGTGAAAGAATGACTGTAAAAACATTAACAAAGCGTCTGGGACTTTACTCTTCGGGGAAAATTCATAGAACCATGAGATCAGAGAACCAGAAAGGAACCTGGAGACCAGTGATTCTGCTCCCCGTCCCATGAGAGATGAGGCTACTGAGAGCCATATTGTTAGGGTCTCATTAGCCGCATCTGTCCAGAGTTGTCACACACCCAGACAGGGGCAGAACCAGTGCTCCAGCTCAGGGCTCCTCACTCCCTGTTCAAGTCAGTGGAGGGAGGGTAAGAAAGAAGGGTTTAGGGGGAAAAAAGACTCTGAAATCTAAAAGGTGGGAGAGAGTGAGATAAATTTTAAAAGTGGATTTTCAAGGGGCACCTGGGTGGCTCAGTCATTAAGCTCAGGTCATGATCCCGGGGTCCTGGGATCGAGTCCTGTGTCAGGCTCCCTGCTCAGAGGGAAGCCTGCTTCTCCCTCTCCCACTCCCCCTGTTTGGGTTCCTGCTCTCGCTATCTCTCCCTCTGTCAAATAAATAAATAAAATCTTAAAAAAAAATGGATTTTCAAATTTGGAACGTGGAGTTAGAAGAAAGCATAGGAGTGGAAGAAGCAAGCAATAATCAGAAAGTCAGGGAGGCACCATGTCTGGAAGGGGCAAGCACTGGAGAGGATTAGGAGGGCAACATTAAGGACAATCTCTCAAGGCAACAAACAAAAACACCAATTAGGATCATTCTAGCCATATATCATGGTCACCTGGATTATTTTTTCAACAATGATATTTTGGAGGAGCTGCCTTGACACTCTGTTCCCCAACACCTACAACATTTTCTTTTGTGTTCTCTAAAAATACCTTGTAGATTAGTCAAAATGGTTTGTCATGGCATCCATAAACTGGCGGGTGGGGTAATGACATGGATTCAGATCTGACCTCTGAACTTTTTGTGCAAGTTGTCCAGAACCAAAATCTTTGGTTCATGGACACAGATGGCATTTCATGCAGGCTAGTGTATTGCTTACATGTCTCACCACTTGGCTGTACTGAGATATCCACAATGTTCATGATCTTTCCTGGAATACTCTTCTCCTTCCTTACACTCTTCAAAGGCTGGGATTAGATTTTGTTAACCTCTGCAGGTCCATTACCTACCACATGCCTGGAACATAGTAGATACTCAGTAGATATTTTTCTTTCGAGTCCATGAAGGATAGATGAGTGAATAGCCATCACTAATTACATGATCTAGTGAGGTTGAATTGCCTGGAACATCTCATTCAAAGAGAACTTGTTACTTATTATTGGGATAAGGAAAAGAAGGAAAATGCATATTTAATTTTATACATATAATTTTACACATACAAGAAGCCCTGATAAAATGTGATAACCACGCAATTACTGGAGCATGTCCACCCCCCAAATAATTTTCCAAACATGTGAGGTTTTTTCATGACTCAACTCCTCTACACTTTGTAATAACCAAATACAGAAATGAAGACCATATAGGTCTGTATTTAATCTACTCCTTTGACCTTGTTTCGCTCCTCAATCAACCAAAGTCAAATGAAAACTGCCTGAAGGAGCTAAATTTTAATAAAACAAAATTTTAGAGAAAAATCTAAAAGAAAAGCACACTCTGACAATGTAGCTAAGTAGATCAGGGCTTCTGTTTTCATACTGCTGAAGCTTAGAGTCACAGCCGCAGGGAACTGTGTCACCAAGGAGCAGCCAACCACAGCCCCAAAGTTCCCCAAGTAACGGAGCTGCGGGTGGCCTGGAGCCAGCACACACTGCCCTAGGCTGGCTCTGCCTGGAGGATCAGCCCCACAAATGAGAGCTGTAATGTCAGTGTCCGCCAGAAAAGTAGCTGAAGACTATGTTTTTAAAGGCATGCATTGTTTTTGCGTGCACTGTTTTGACTGATGAAAGAGTGGAACTAGTAGATAACATCCTTCTCTTCCCAGTACAGCTGGTTCTGGTGCAAACAGGCTGCATCTGAGAGGGAAGGAAATTTAGAGCATATGAAAGAAACAGTAGCCAATCATGAAGCCCCCCTCCCCCCATAACCTTCACTGGGGGGAAAATGGGCACATCAATTAACCACCTAGGATGTTTTTTGAGGCATATTCAGTTACCTGCGAAGAGTCAATCACTTTAAGAGAGCATAGAAGTTGCCTTCTGGGTATTTTCAGAGGAGTGTAGCAGAGCTGCAGAAGAACTCAGGTGTTCAAGCAGAATATAATTCCTTCCTTTGCAGGACTCGCTTGATCCTTCTCATGAGATCCTACTCACCTGAGCTGTGGAGAAAAGCATTTGGTCCAACTTGGAAAACCACGTTTGATCTAATAATATAAATATTCTCTTGGATAACACTCGGCTTTTCAGGAATTGCCTCCTTCCTCACCCCTGTGCTCTACACAGGGAGACCCCAACAGATAGACACACTCCCCAACAGTGTATGGCTGGGAGTGGGGAGTTTGCATAGCCTCGTAGCAACAGAGAAGAGGGGGGTCTCGGGGGCCCCCACATCAGTCCCTGCAGAGCCCTCAGCTCTTCCAGACTTGCCACACACTGTTCCTTCCACCTGATTACTGTACAACCTACGGCATAGAAAGCTGAATTTTTTGGCAAATGAACTCAGCTCTCTCAGGGTCTTTCTTCCTCACTTGGCCCTACTTTGGCTCTGACAGGTTCAATTTCTATTCCTGAGGTTGGGCTCCAACTCATCTTGTGGCCTTGGATCCAGGGGCATTTGCCTGTGTGGCTGTGACACTCCCCCTTCACCTATATTCAAAAGTCAAAAGAGTCTGACACTGAATCATACCTCCAAGGTCAAAGGATGCTTCCTCATTTATATATATTTATATATATATATTGTGACTAATTGAAAACTCAGAATTGAGGCAAAAATTACATTTTAATTTCACACTGCTAAAACCAGCTCGTACCAACAGAGGATTTTATTTTTTGCTTTATAGCATTTTATAGTGTTCTAGTTCACAGGCTCCTATGATGTACTAAGTGAGAAACAGTTCAGGAGAATCAGAACCATCTTGCATTTTAAAAGGTGGTTGTTAACCTTTAGGGATTTCCTGGGTGGCCCGGGTCATGGTCCCAGGGTCCTGGGATCTAGTCCCAAGTCAGGCTCCTTGTTCAGTGGGAAGCCTGCTTCTCCCTCTCTCACTCCCCCTGCTTGTACTCTCTCTGACAAATAAATAAATAAAATCTTAAAAAAAAATAACCTTTAAAGAAGGTCTAGCAAAAAGAAGAAGAAGAAGAAGAAGAAGAAGAAGAAGAAGGAGAAGAAGGCCTAGCAGCAATCTATTAACTCCCTGACTCCACCAAGTCATTTTAACCAGAACTTCTCTAATGGAGGGTTGCAAGGAGGAAGAGTTGAAAATATTCTGAATGGCCAAGAGATACTCTTTGACCTTGGAGGTATGATTCAGTGTCAGACTCTTTTGACTTTTGAATATATATATATTTTTTACATGCAGTCCTTTTTTTTTTTTTTTTTTTTAAGTGGCTCGACACCCAGATGGGGCTTGAACTCACGACCCTGAGATCAAGAGTCGCATACTCTACCAACTGAGCCAGCCAGGTGCCCCTGTTTTTGTTTTTGTTTTTTTTAAATGTGGACTTGCCCTTTGGTGTGCAGAGCTTAGGAAAGGGGTGGATAAATTTGCAGAAGGAGCCCAAAAACCTTCTGGGAAAGAAGGACAGAGACACCTTCCCCCAACCTCTGCTCCTTACAATTTGAGGTTAGAAAAATCAGGCACGGTGGAATGAGGTGGCCCTGACCAGAACCTGAAGGCACAAAAGAATGTCTTTGAGCCCTTAAGGAATGACCTAAACTGATGACCCAAAGTTCTTGACCTGGGGCGGATTCCTGCACAAGGTTTGTTCAAGACAGGAAGACTCTCCACCAGACTATAATGCTTGAGAACAACGACTGAGCTTGTAGGTCTGATCTTGGAGCCTGACTGGGCACCATCAAGGCTTGGATAGGGATCTGGTCCAGCAAGGACATCTTGCACTAATGCGATTGCAGCCCTCCAGAGTGTACAGGATCTAAGTAGCCACACACAGCACTGCCTGATGTTTGGACCTGAAGCTCTTTCTAGAGGGCATGAGTCCCCGAGGGCAAATGAAAGGAGCCTTGATGAACTGTACACAACCAAGAGGTATGAACATATTTGTATCCGGAGTTGGTGAATGAGTACACCCAGGTTACAAATCAAACCATAATCAAGATTCAGTGAACTATTATGCTCCTCCGAGTCTAGGTGCTTAGGGGTAGAAAGCGGTTTAGACCATGGTACCTGTCCACAAAGAGTTAATGCTGAATATTAGAGACGCAATTGCAGTCAGAGAATAAGAGAGTGCGTTGAAAGCATTAACTGTGCATAAATAATAACAATACATATCTAGCATTTACTAGTTACCGGATCGTGATCTTAGTGCTTCACATCTAGTAACTCATTTAAACTTTTCAATTATCCCATTATTTCCATTTCACAGGTGAAGACACTAAACAGAATTTAAATAATTTGCCACAGGTCACACAGCAGGATGTGGAGAAGCCAAGACTGAAACCCACAGTCCTATTTCAGAGTCTGTGCTCCCAAGTAACCACACCACACAGCCGCCGTGCATGAGGTCACAGGAGTTCAGAGGACACAATAGCAAAACTTAGGTAGCGTAGATAAATGCACAAGACTGATTTTACATTGAGAATCAAAGCAGAAGTTACATTTTACGGAGAAGCAGACAAAGTAAAGGGATACATTAAGAGCATGTGCGTTGTTTAAGCAAAGGTAGGTTGATTTCTTTAGACTACTCTTTGTAAATTGTAAGATAAAGAACTTTTATAGAAGCCATCAAGATGTTGAGCACTATGTTCTCCTTCTTAGAGGATAACCAGAGGACCTTAATAGTCATTTTCATACATTTAGCTTCTTATCAATCTTTTTATTTTATCCTCATGTCTGTATTCATTCAGCAAATATTTAATAAGCACTGAAGATTCAACAAGGAATAAGATATATTCCTTGCCTTCAAGGAACTTACAGATAAACAGGGATGATAATTAAGCAAAATAATCCGAATAGCATGAAAGTGCTGTGCTTCAGGGACAAATGCAGACAGCTGTGGGCACCAAGGTGGGGAATGGCTACCTCCTGGTGTGAGTCAGGAAGGGGTACATAGGAGGGGTTATTTGAGCTCATGCAAGGAAGGGTAGTGTGTGGAGGACAAAGGAAGCAGCACATTTAAAGTCCTGGCAAGAGAAAGCATTTTAGGAAATGAAAGCCATTCGGTATGTCTGGAAAAATTAATTTTATGTAGGAAATGGGTTGGCAGGCATGGTATTTGATGAGACCAGGGACACATTTGAGTTGGATCATGAGGGTCCTTATAGCAATTTAAGACTTACTGATTCTGTTGTGAGGACAATAGGGAACTGTGGAAAGGTTTAAAGCAGGGATGTAACAAAATCAGATCTGTCTTAAAGAAAAAAATCTTATTTGCAGCATAGACAAGGTTTGGGGGTTGCTGAGACTGGGGGTGCGCTGGTCAGTAACTGAGGCAGTAAGTCAGGTGAGAGATAATGATAGCCTGACCCTTTCAAATAGCCGTTAAGACAAAAACATATGGACCGGGTCGCCTGGGTGGCTCAGTTGGTTAAGCGTGTGCCTTTGGCTCAGGTCATGATCCCAGGGTCCTGGAATCAAGCCCTGAATGGGGCTCCCTGCTCAGTGGGGAGCCTGCTTCTCCCTCTGCCTCTCCCCCTGCTTGTGCTCTCTGGTTCTATCTCTCTAAAAATAAATAAATAAACAAACAAACAAATAAATAAATAAATCTTAAAAAAAAAAAAAGATATGGACCTATTCAAGAGACCTTAAGGAAGGAAAATAAATTAATAACCGGTTGGAAGTAACGGGCAAAGGAGAGAAAGGACCCAAGAAGGATTTCCACATTTCTGACTTGGTCAGATGGGTGGACGGTGATGTCACTATGTGGCATAAGGAATAAACTGAATTTGAGCTTTTTGGGGAGCCACCGTGTGGATATGTCTGGTGGGCGGTGACTGCCCTTTCCTTCGGGGATGGTGGCCAGGGCGGGCAGTGTCTCACTTGCCACAATGAATTTGGGTATTGTCAGCCAAGAGACAGAAGCTAAAGCCAGGGGCCGGGGGAAGAGAGAGGAGAGAGGGATGAGATAAGTCATGGAGAAAATATTCTGTAGAGGAGAAAAGATGCAGAGCCGGATGGGCGAGGAAAACTGACTTTTAAGCACTGATCCCCGAGAATACCCAAGGGAGTTTTGGCGATTCTGATGAAAGCAGATTCATGAAGTGAAGGTGGTGGAAATCGGATCCAGGTGGGTTGAGATAAGAATGATTGGTGAGGAAGTAGACGCTAAAAGCAAGCAAACGCTTGCTAGAAATTTGGAATTTAGGGGAGACTAAGATAGTTTTTTTTTTCAATAAGAAAGATTAAAGACTTAACTCCAAAGGAAAACGGGACTTTGTTAAGCAATTCAAACTTTTACTTTGAGGTCTTTCTTGGCTTCTAGGGGACCTAATTCTATAGCAAAAATTTTGCAGATTTAAGGATGGTGGGGAAAAAAATACTGAAACCTTGATCGAGAGGATTACAGTAAGTTAATTCTCTCCCACTCTTATTTCTTCCTTCTTGGACCTGGGATACAGTGGAAATAAGTCTTGTGAAGAACAGAAGAATTCAGGGAATTTGATATTTTTAATCTTTTGTTTCTTATTGATTCAAAAATCTTTCCCCCATCTCGCACAATTCACTTTAGCTTAGTGAAATATAGTAGGTGATGACTTGGTAAAAAGCAGAAATCATGATTAATATTGACAAGAAAGAGTTTGAGTAAACATTGGTAATTGCATTCATGCACAGATATGTTATGGACTGTTAAATGTATAAAAAATAATTTTAACCCAAATGAAGTTTTACGAATTTATTTAATCCCATTTTACAAATAAACACTATGTAATCTTTCAGAGATATTTTTGTTGCATTATCTACAAAGACATATAATCAATGTCCCTTTTTTTTTTCCAGCAGACTGATTTTTTTTTTTAAGTAGCTACTTCCTCTTTTAAAGGGCTACACAAAATAGTCTCATAAATCTGGTCTGAGGACTATTTTTCATTTAAGAATTCCTCCTTCTAACAGACCCTCACCACATTTTCTCTGTAGGAGAGCTTCCTTCTCTCCCACAGCAAATCCACCCAGATCTGGATTAAACCAGCCTTGAGTATCTGCCCCACATGCTCACAAGAAACCAAGTACACTGTCCCAACAGTCGTTGCTTTGGATATCTTTATTTTATACTTTTGAAGACAGATGTGTAATAAAAAGCCTTCCTTTCTTTATGAACTTGATTTAATGATCTACAACTTGTTTTTCCTTTTGTGGTCAAGGGTTTACACAACCCATTTAGACTCTTTATACTCATTTATGCTCTTTTGCTCAATATATGTAGTGACAAAATGAAGTAATTAATTCAATAACTATTTTTTAATGTGTGCCAGGGTATGTGATAAACCTCAAGAACACAAAGGTGAATAAAACATGGTTTTACCATTTAATAGAGGAAGGAAGGTGTTTAAAGAGGGAAATTTACTGAATATGTTAAAGATGCTATCATAAAATTATGTCTATTGTGACATGGATCCACAAGAAAGGAGCAATCTTTCTGTTGAGGGTCTGGGGGGAGTTGGGGAAAGCTTCATGAAGAAGATGATCAGGACCAACTGAATTATAATTCCCAGGTCCTCACTGTCTCTCTATAACAAAATTATGCATCCATGTCATTTTCCATGAGACATTACAGTTGACCGTTGAACAACATGGTGGTTAAGGGCACGCCCCCCACCATGTAGTCAAAAATTCATATATAACTTTTAATGCCCCCAAAGCTTAACTACTACTAGCCTACTACTGACCAGAAGCCTGACCAATAACATAAACAGTCAGTTAACATGTATTTTATTTGTTATATGTATTATGTACTGTATTCTTACAATACAGTAAGCTAGAGAAAAGAAAATGTTATTAAGAAAATCATAAGGAAGAGAAAATACATTTGTAATACTGTACTGTAGGAAATCCACATATAAATGGGCCCATGGAGTTCAAACCTGTTCAGCTGCGACTCTGGCTGTCGAATGGGGAGAGTGTACTTTTCCACTCCGCTGATTTTGTGCTTTGCCATGTACCTTGCATCAAGCAATGGAATGTTAAAAATCTTTAAACTTATTTTAGTGATTGACTGCTTTCTGGACCTGCCTGCCATTTACCAGGAGAAAAAAGGCCCTGAATAGCCCCAGGTCCCATAATGAGAGACACGAGGAGAAGCTGTAAACCTGACCCACAGCCTGACACAGAGCTTCCCCAGCTCATCTGCAAACCTGACAGCATGAGTTAAATGATTATGGTTGTCATCTACCAAAATTTGGGGATTATTTATTACCCAGCATATGGCAAATGACACTTCAGTAATACCATGATCTTTGATCAAAGCAAGGAAGACATATGTGTCAGGAGGATGGGGTCTAAAGGGTATTCCAAGTGGACAGCATGGGTAAGTTCCTCTAGGTCCACAAAAGTCTTGCTACGCACTGCAAGTTGTTCAATAGATGGTAACACAGGGCACGAGTAGGGCACAGGATTAGACTGAGATAATCAGGAACAGAGTATCATAGAAGAGTTACCATGCTATAAGAATTTAGCCTTTATCCTATAGGTATTAAGAAATCACTGGAATAGGGACACCTGGGTGGCTCAGTTGGTTAAGTGTCTGGCTTTGGCTCAGGTCATGATTCCAGGGTCCTGGGATCGAGTTCCGCATCGGGCTCCCTGCTCCGTGGGAAGCCTGCTTCTCCCTCCCCCACTCCCCCTGCTTGTGTTCCCTCTCTCCCTGCCTCTCTCTCTGTCAAATAAATAAAATCTTAAAAAAAGAAACCACTGGAATAATTTAAGCAGATAAGAGATATAGTTAACTCTGCATTTTAGAAAGATTTTAACAGCAGTGTGGGGACAGTGTGGAGCCAGGCCAGAGCCAAGGAGATTCAGGGTACCAGTGAGCAATACTGACAGAGAGGAGAATGCAGGCTCTAGAGAGCTTATGGAATTGAGATCATCATCAACAGTGTCATCATTTTTTTTTTTACAAAATCAACCTTCTACAATACTTTTCAAAGTGAACTTAGGGGAAGTTCTCACAAAATCAAATTTACTGACAGCCAATATTAAAGCCTGGTGATGGGTATTAAGGAGGGCACGTTCTGTATGGAGCACTGGGTGTTATACGCAAACAATGAATCACGGAACACTACATCAAAAACGAATGATGTAATGTATGGTGATTAACATAACAAAAAAAGAAAAGAAAAATGAAAAGAAAATCAATTAGCTAAAGGTACATTCATTTAAAGCCAATTGGCTAAATAATTCATTTCTCCCTAAACAGTAATATAAAGTGAGTATAGGATAGAGTGAAGATACAGAAGAGGAGGAGGCAAGTCCAGACGTTGGGGCAGACGCAAGGGTTGGGTGGGGGAGGGGAAGCAGCAAAGTCGGAGGGGTGGGGAGAGTTGGGGAGAGGAGTAGGGAAACCACAACAAATAGAAAATCTTGAGGAAAACAGTCCTTAATACTTCAGCAAATTAGCTTTTGGCAACAGGTTTTCATTGATTTCTGGTGACTTCCTTTTCATCAGTTGGAGCCCCTCAGGGTCTCTGCTCCAAGTAGCCTACAGTGAAGGCAAGGAGAGAAAACATACATCAAGGTAAATAACTGTATGAACTAATATATACTGAATGCTAAATGAGGCCAATGGGTAATTAAAACCACAGAATTCAGAAAGGTAGGATTAAAGTTAGGTGATTTTCTTTAGTTTATCTTTTAGATTTTGTGACTCATGTGGGTGAAAATGTTTTCCTCTTTTTATTTCAGAGCAAAATTTGTGGCTCATTATCAGGTGGTATATTGAACTTTATGGCAGATGTTTTATGCATATAAACTTTATCCCTGCCTCCATTTTATACTGTGGTCTTTGTTTTCTCTTGCTCTGGTTTTTCTTACATAAAGCCTAGTTAAGTTATTTTCATGTTTTGGAATCAGAAAAGTATGACTCAAATTCTGATGCTGCCATTTATTAGTTCAATGACCTCAGATAAATTATCTAAGTGTTCTGAGTTTGGTCACTTGTAAAAGTTTAACCTAATGTAATTTTGTGAGAATGTATATACTTAGCACATAGCACCATAGGTTTAGGTTAATCTGAGACCCCTAGTGGTGCTTTTCTTAGTCAGGACTTTTGTCTTCGAGATTCAGCTAAAGGAGCAGATGGAAGACAGGGGTGATAACTGTCCCCACTTTCAAAAATTAACTGCTGGAGGTCTCAATGAGAGCATACAACTCCTCACTGGGGAATTTCCGGAAATTTGAAGGGGTAATTTTTGCTGTCAAAGGGGGTAGGAGTGTTGCTTCTGACAGTTAGTGAGAGGACTTGGGGATGCTTGACATCCTGCAGTGCATAGGACAGTCCCCCACAGCGAATTGTCCCACTTCCCCCACAAACCTCCAATATTCCATCGGTGAAAAACCTCTTTATAATTCTCTAAACCCAGAACTTAACTCCATTGCACATGTAAACACCCAAAACTTCTAGCACCATTTTAACAAAGCCTGATTTTGCAGGAATGGAAATACTGAGTAAAGAAAGGGAAGATGGCACGTTGCCTTGTTTGGAAATTAACCAAAAGTTGTTCACAGTTTTGGAAAACTACACAGGAAGCCTCCCAACAAAAATCGCAAATGTGCTCAAAGGGCATCTGGTTCTGCCTGTCTTATAGGGCACTATTATCACATCAATTATAGGACCCTTTGGAGCTTTGTGCCTTTCCCCTACTTGTGTCTTCTGGCCACAACACCCAAGAGAAGGAAGCAAGACATGAATGTTGCAGAGTTGGAAAGGCAGTAGGAAGAACAAGTCATCCTTCTTCCTCGCTGAAGTCTCCAAGCCACAGGACAAAATTGACACTGAAATTATTGTATTGACTGTTAAGAGTCTAAAATTGAACTTCTGCATTGGATTGGACTAGGAAGTTTTAAAGCCTGAAAACAAGTTGTAGTTACTAGAAAGAGGCATAACTGAAAACTATGGGGGCTGTCTAAGGTGATTTCAAGGGCAATGTCCGACAATGAAGATGTCTAAAATGCAGTCAATTCCTGACCTCACTTCGAGATAAACCCATTCAGTTCACCAGTTGGTAAGTGATCTAAACCTTATTATCACTTACCCCTATCAGGGTCATGCTCTAAACAAGTGAGCTTGCAGATGCTGTAAGCAAGACTCTTCTGGCAACATTGTGTGAGACACACTCTAGCCTTCAGGTGCTGGAGCATGCTGGTCTCCTTCCAGTCTCTTTTCCACAGCATGCAGGGGGAGTTCTCTAAAATCAAGTCAAAGAAAAATTGAACTTTTAGGGACTCTTAATTAGATAACCAATAAGGAGATAGAACTTGGGGGGTTTGAATAAAACTGGACCAAGGTAAATGCTATTCCTTTAGAAATCCCTTTCTCTCCCCAAAACTTCTGCTCTTTCAGAGAACTACACTATGTTGCTGGGTTGGTCCTTGGAAGACCAAGAGGGGACTGAGATGAGAGATCAGGGAAAAGGAGCCATGGAATGAGTAACCAGGTCCTGTTTCCATGCTCACATGTCATGGAGGCGAAATCATTAGGACTGGCATGAAAATAGTGATTTGGGATCCACACCAGCTGGTAATCAAGCAAGGTTGTTTGTTTAGTGTATACTCTAACCATGTACTTTTCAAGAAGCTGGTGTATTTGTAGGCAGCAGGATAAAGATTTGAAAGTTAAGACCCTGCCAAATCCTTTCTCTAGATCATGACAACCAACTAACCCCAGAGCAGCCCATTCTAATAGTTTCGTTCTGTATCCTATAAGAACTTCAAACATTTTCTCCCCAAGGGAAATTGGTTTCTAGCATTATTTAATTATGATTTTTAATAATTTGGGTGAGTAATTTGACATTTCAACTATAGAACTGGGTTTAAGAAACACTCATAACAAGAGATAAAAGAATCTCATTTTCTGCTACCTAGGGAATGCTACATGTTTGCATACTTATTAAGTAGCAAGTTTTTTGTTCTTATGCAAATTATAGTGAATGTATTTTGGGGAAATTTTAATTCTTATAAATTTTGCTAAGTGTAAGAAGCAAAAGTGTTTACATATTAAAATTCTATGAGTTATTTTTAGATTATTGACAATTATAATTGTTGTTATCTGAAGAACTAATTCCTAAGAAAGCTTCTTTAGACTTGAAAACTCCCAAGTATAAGTTATGGTCTATATTGATTTTCATCTGTGTTCAAATGGCATTCCCCCTGACTTTTCCTAAGGCTTCAATACCAATTTTTTCCTTTCTGTATCTGAGCCTGGGGAGTATCATAGAATAAAACAGGAAGAAAAGGAATGGTATTAATTAATCACTCATAGTCAGTCATGGAGCTAAGTGTTTACTTGTGGAGAAATCGTGTTTTGCATTTTAGAATCTCTTCCTAATGAGAATCCTGAGGACAAACTTCTTAGCCTTTTTGTTGGTACTGGATGTCCTCGTGAGCATTGATCTTTTAGATAACTGATGGAGCTGATCATGCTTTCCTTTCTGTTTTTTTTTTTTCCCCACAGCAAAAATTAAAGCCAAAATTGAGTTCTCTGTTTTGCAAATATTTAGAATTTCATGGAGTACATTTGCAGATTAGCCTTATTTCTGGCTCTAATATATGTTACTACCTTCTTATCACTTTACATCAGTTCTAATTTATGTTATCTTTTTGCTTTGTATATCTCTTTATAAGATGATCTAAATCCTTATATTCTGGAAAAAGAAGGCATCAGGCATTCATACATGTAAAGCTCATAGATTACGCCTAGCAATATATGTTATATACAGCTACTTATTCATCAATTGCAGGCATTATTCAGGGAGATAAAGCCCAGAGGGAAAGACATTTATTCTGTTGCCCTGGATACTTTTGGGCTCTAAAGCAATGGAGAATAGGTTACAGGTACCCTCGCTTTCTAAATAAAGCTGCAAGACATATTTCTATGGACCCACTCAGAGGTGGCTAACTTAGTCCTCTGCATGTTCACCCTGACATTTAGTTCTTTGGGAGAATTCAAGGAAGAGATTACACAGGGGTGGAGAACACTTAGATTTTTCTTCCCACCCCTGCCTTAAGCCTATGGGGACTTCCCAAAGAAGAATCATCTAAATTCTCGAAATTTGAGAACCATCTCTATTCAGGCAAGGAATGAGTGCAGTGAAAGCACTCTTAAGAGAAAAGCAATGGGTGTTCCCTAGGGCTAGGAAACGTGAACATAGAACTGGTCCCTTCTTCTATCTGAAGAACTCTGAAGTCAGGAGGCTGGTGGGAATAGCTTATAATGTCAAGGCAAGGAGACAGGGAAGTAATGAGAGCAGCTCCACTTAGAGAAAAATTTCTGGCAAGCATGTGGAGGAGTTAAAGAACCATGAGAGACGATGGACTCTGAGAAACAAACTGAGGGTTCTAGAGGGGAAGGCAGTGGGGGGATGGGTTAGCCTGGTGATGGGTATTAAAGAGGGCACGTTCTGCATGGAGCACTGGGTGTTGTGCACAAACAATGAATCATGGAACACTACATCAAAAACTAATGATGTACTGTATGGTGATTAACATAATAATAAAAAATATTATTAAAAAAAAAAAAGAATGTGGAGTTTTCCATTGGCCAAGTAGGTACCATCAAAAGTAGCTAAACTCAAGTTTCTTAAAACTGTTCCACTCAGTGGTGATCTCCTGCAAGGGCAGAATTACTCCAGTGATAAACCACTAGAGATGGGAGCTTAGGAGGGGTCATCTGGGTCAGTCAAGGAGTTTATTACCTATGTCAAGAAAGTGCAGTTCAGAGGCTCCCATGGAGCCCACATATATGCCTAGGAAATGCCAATATTTGATTACCTGCATCACTGCAGGACATGAAATCCAGTCTGTACAAATCAGCACCAGTTAAATTTAAAAACCTTGGCCCTTTTTCCTTTTTTTAATTGAACTATAATTGATACACAACATTATTAGTAGAACATAATGATTGGATGTTTGTATATATGCAAAACGATCACCACAATAAGTCTAGTTAAACTCCCTTCACCATACATGTTTATAAAATTTATTTTTCTTATGATGAGAACTTTTAAGATTTATTCTCTCAGGAACTTTCAAATATGCAATGCAGTATTACTAACTACAGTCTCCATACTGTACATTATATTATCATAACTTATTTAAATTTTAACTGGAAGTTTATACCTTTTGACCCCCCTCATACCTTTTGCCCACACACAATCCCTGCCTCTGGTAATTACCAATCTGTTCTCTGTATCTATAAACTTGGTTTTATTATATTTTTTTAAATTTTATTTTATTATGGGCTAAACCATCCCCCCACCCCCCTCCCCTCTAGAACCCTCAGTTTGTTTCTCAGAGTCCATAGTCTCTCATGGTTTTATCGCTTTTTTGTTTATTTTTAAATTCCCCATACAAGTGAGATCATGCAGTATGTGTCTTAATCTGTCTGACTTATTTCACTTGGCATAATGCCCTCAAGTTTCATCCATGTCATCACAAATGGCAATATTTCATTATTAATGGTTGAATAATATTCCATTGTATGCATGTAATATTTTATATATATAGAATCTTTATCTACTCATCCATGATAAACACAGGTTGTTTCCATATCCGGGCTATTGTAAATAATGCTGCAATGAACATGAGGGTGCATATATCTTTTTAAGTGAGTATTTTCCTTTTCTTCAGGTAAATAACCAAAAGTGGAACTGCTGGATCATGATAATTCTAGTTTTAATTTTTTGAGCAACATTTATACTGTTTTCCTTTATGGCTGCACCAATTTACATTCCCTATAGTGCACAAGAGTTCCTTTTTCTTCCACATGGTGGGTGTTGAATCATCCTTGCATCTCTGAAATAAATCCCACTTGATCATGGAGAATGATCCTTTAAATGTATTGTTCAATTTGGTTTGCTAATATTTGTCAAGAATTTCTGCATCTATTTTTATCAGAGATACTGGCCTGTAGTTTTGTGGTATCTTTGGCTTTCTCTTTGTCTTTAATTTTCTGTAATTTGAATATGATATGCCTATGTGTAGTTTGTTTTTGTTTGGTATTTATCCTGTTTGATGTTCTCAGAGCTTCCTGGATCTATGGCTTGGTGTCTGACATTAATCTTGGAAAATTCTTGGCCATTATTGCTTTAAATATCTCTTCTGTTTTTTTCTGTTTTCTCCTTTTGTATTCCATTTATACATATGTTATACCTTTTGAAATTTTCCACAGTTCTTGAATGTTCTGGATTTTGTTTTTTGTTTTCATTCTTTTTTCTCTGTATTTCAGTTTGGAAGTTTCAACTGACATATCTTAAACCTCACTGATTCTTCCTTTGGCCATGTGCCGGTCTGCTGATGAGCCCATCAAATGTATTCTTTATTTCTATTACAGTTTTTTTTTTTTTTCCTAGCACTTCTTTAATTCTTTCTTAAAGTTTCCATCTCTTTGCTCACATTAACCATATGTTCTTGCATGTTGTCTATGTTTTCCATTAGAGCCCTTAACATATTAATAATTATTTTAAGTCCCCTGTGTTATATCTGTGTCTGGTTCTGAAGATTGCTTTGTTTCTTGAAACTGTTTCTTTTTGTCATTTAGCATATCTTGCTATTTTTCCTGAAAACCAGACATGATGTGTAGGGTAATAACTGATTTAAAGGCCTTTATTGTGTGGTTTCATGTTACTATGGCTAAAAATTGAGCTATGTTTATTGTTTTTTTTGGAGCTGTAGACATCAGAAACTTTAAATTCCTCTAGTGTTCTCGTTTTTGCACCCTGTTGTCTTTGGGCATTCCTAGAAATTCTTTCTTAGAGTCTGAGACTTGAAGCTCTTTTAGCTATAATCCACTGTTATTATTCTGAAGTTTTGTTGCTGTGATGGTAAGGTATTAAAAGGGAAAGCATTCTATAATCTTATGATTAAATCTCAGTCTGTTAGTGAGCCAGTGCCCCAGGCTATGACCTTTACAAGTGTTCCTTAGATTTTCTTTTTTTTTTTTCCTTTTTAGGTGAGACAGGATGGCTGGAGGGGACTGAAGTTAGTTATTGGTTTTTTTTTAACATTTTTTAAAATTTTATTATGTTATGTTAATCACCATACATTACATCATTAGTTTTTGATGTAGTGTTCCATGATTCATTGTTTGTGTATAACACCCAGTGCTCCATTCAGTATGTGCCCTCTATAATGCCCATCACCAGGCTAACCCATTCCCCCCCCCTCCCCTCTAGAACCCTCAGTTTGTTTCTCAGAGTCCATAGTCTCTCATGGTTCGTCTCCCCCTCTGATTTCCTCCCCTTCATTTTTCCCTTCCTACTATCTTCTTCTTCTTCTTTTTTTTTTTTTAACATAGAATGTATTATTTGTTTCAGAGGTACAGGTCTGTGATTCAACAGTCTTACACAATTCACAGCACTCACCATAGCACATAATCTCCCCAATGTCTATCATCCAACCACCCCATCCCTCCCAAGTTAGTTACTGCTCTTGGGCCTGGTGGGATGAGGCTTTGGTAAAGCATTTTCACCTAAATAGTAGCTCTTTCATATTGACAATGCTCTGAGCATGTTACTTTCCCATTCCCTCTGTCAGATCCTTAATGGGATCTTTCCTGACTCTTCACTGTGAAGACTTGATGGAGTTTCTGAAGGAAAAACCCACGATAATCACAGGAGTGATATCTCATCACATTCATGGAGTCCACCCATACTCAAAGGGAAGGGAACTGTACAAGGGAAAGACTTATTGAGGATAATATTATCCTATCACAGTGACATTTTGCTAAGCTAAATTGATAGCAAGAATTCTAGCTTAATTGAAGTGCACAATGAACGGCCCATCTTACTATCACTCCACAGGAGTAGTAGCCAGAAACCCTTGAGTTATAAGTAAATTGTCTTTCTGAGTATCAATTTTTGCTTCAGTAACCATTTTTAACCTAACACAGTTGTTGCAAGCATTTGTATCTCTAGCTTTTATTACAGTAACAACTACATATTACTTGCAAACGGTAATTGTATCTAAATTATCACAGTAGCTTTGAATTTCTCTGTGTCAGAATGACCTCAAACACTGACAGCAGGAGAGAAAATTGGGGGTTCTTTAAAGCACAAGGAGTGATGGATGAGTTCACATTGTAAATGGAAAAACCTGTACATATATAGTAATGGTTTCAAAAGCAGTCTATAATAGTGAGGCGATGGAATTGACCTTCAGCTTCCTTCTAACAAAACCAGTGTCCTCTTCCAGGTGCCAAGTACATTTGATGGGTCAAGGAATCAAAGCTATTATTAGAAAAGAGAAAATTACTTTTCCAACTGATAGAAAGTTATATTCTTTATAGAAACAGATTATCTGAAAGAATAATCAGGAAATGGTGGAAAGAAGATTCCTAATAAATTATGTAATTAGTAGTAGAGAGTGGGTGAGAGAAGCTAGTTTAACAAACTACTAAAATACATAAAGGTAAAAACTGTAGTATTAGCAACACAATTGGAGATAGAGTTTCAAACTGATAGCTAAGCCCTAAAACAGATTTTTTTTTTTTTTAAGGGAGTTAAAAGATATCTGTTGGGAAAAGAAGAGTAACTTGTCAATTGGTATAGCTGACCAGCTATCTGGAAGAAAAAGCTATTATGTCCTCTCCTTATGCAATGTACCAATATAAATTACAACTTTAGTTTGTTACTACTGTGTAATAATAACAGAGGCAATAATCATTACCATTCGGGAAACAGCCCTCAAACGTCTGAGAGTGTTACCTGGTTGATTGTTAACATCCATCGGTCCATGTTCCTCAGGTAGGTGGTAGTAACCTATCGAAAGTCCTGGGCTTTGTTCCTTTCTTCCTCTTTGCTGCAGACCAATGCAGGGCTGGATAAGTTCTTCTACTCTGGAGGCTATTTCTTTCAGGGGTGGTGGGAAGTATGTATTCCAAGGTGAGTCTTGCAGAGAGAACAAAAGTGTCATTTGACTTCCACTCCAAGCCATATCCACCAACAGAGCTTTATCAGTAGTAAAAGTTTTATTTTTATTTCATCTGCCTGACTTCTACAATTTTCTTCTAACTGCTACTAAACTTGGGCTGGGTAAAGCGCTATTATATTATACCTCTCAAAGACCAACAACTGTTTGCTGAAACAAATTATGTTTGAGTTACTTATGTTATTTTATTCATTCCTTTTTATTAATTTTAGTGACAAATGTTAGTAACCCCATTTTATAGAAGAAAATGTTGAAGTTGAAGGGCTTTAAATAATTCTAAAGATCACATAAGTAATGTAAAAAAATAAAAAAGAAACAAAATTAGGTGAACATAGAAACCATTATTATCAAATCTCTGAAGGGAATAAGTTGTCTGAGTTTAAAAGCAGTAGAAATATGTACACTTTCACCATTCTTATTCAACTTAGTCCTGAATGTTCTAGTGACTACAATTAGGTCAGAAAAAGAGACGAAAGGCATACAATGTGGAAAAGGAAAAAATAAAGCTTTCCTTATTTACAGATGACATTATTGCATTATTGTCTAAAACACAATCTCAGGGAATCCACCAAAAAAAAAAAAAAGAAAGAAAAAGAAAAAGAAAGAAAGAAAATCCTAGAACTAATAAGTGAATTCAGCAAGATCACGGAATACAAGATCAACATACAAAAATCAATCATACATCTGTACATGAACAATTACACATGTTGAAACCAAAATTAGAAATGCAATACCATTTAAAATTACTCCAAAAAATGAAATGCTTAGGTGAACTCTTTAAAGGACATTTCAGGGGGCACCTGGGTGGTTCAGTCAGTTAAGCGTCTACCTTCGGCTCAGGTCATGATTTTGGGGGTCCTGGGATAGAGTGCTGCATTGGACTTTTTGCTGAGTGGGGAGTCTGTCCCTCTCCACCTGTGTTCTCTCTCTCGCTCTTCTCTCTCTCAAGTAAATAAATGAAATCTTTTAAAAAATGTATAAAAAGCAGCACCTGGGTGGCTCAGTCATTAAGCATCTGCCTTCGGCTCAGGTCATGGCCCCAGGGTCCTGGGATCGAGTCCCACATCAGGCTCTCTACTTGGCAGGAAGCCTGCTTCTCCCTCTCCCACTCCCCCTGCTTGTGTTCCCTCTTTTGCTGTGTCTCTCTGTCAAATAAATAAAATCTTTAAAAAATATATTAAGAAAGGACATTTTAGGATCCATATGATGAAAATTACAAATGACTTGTGAAAAAAAATTAAAGCAAACCTAGATAAGATTGACCTATTCCATTCATGGACTGGCAGATTCAACATAATAAAGGTATAAATTCCTCCAAATTGATCTATAGGTTCAATGCAATTACTATTAAAATCCCAGCAAGCCTTTTTTTTTTTTTTTGTAAACATAGACAAGCTTATTCTAAAATTTATATGAATAGGCACAGACCTTAGAATAGCTAAGACAACCTTGAAAAAGAATAAGGTGGGACAAGGCTTGCTATTAGTTTGTGGCTATAGTAATCAAGGCAGTGTGGTATTAGTAGAGGAATAGACACTTAAAACAGTGGAACAGAGTAGGGAACCTAGAAATAGACCCATACAAAAATGCTCAAATAATTTTTGACAAAGGTACAAAAATAATCCAGTGGAGGAAGGGTAACTTTTCAATAAATCCTGGTAGAGCAATCGAAAATTAATAAGCAAAAATTTGAACTTCAACCCAAACCTCACATCTTATACAAAAATTAACTCAAAATGACTTGTCGACTTAAATGTAAACATAAAACCATAAAATGTTCATAATGTGTATTATGTTTTACAATGTTTATTAAAATTTTTTATAAAAAACAATGAGAATCTTTTTCAGGATCTAGGGCTAGGCAAAGAGTTCTTAGGACTGACACCAAAGCACAATGCATAACAGGAAAAATTGATAAGCTGAACTTCATCGAAGTTAAAAATTTCTTCTTTGGAAAACACCAAGTGAGGAAGATGTAAAAATAAAGCTACAGACTGGGAGAAAATATTTTCAAACCACGTATCTGATAAAGGATTAGTATTTAGCCTGGTGATGGGTATTAAGGAGGGCACGTATTGCATGGAGCACTGGGTGTTATACGCAAACAATGAATCATGGAATACTACATCAAAAACTAATGATGTAATGTATGGTGACTAACATAATAAAAAAATTATAAAAGAAAGAAAGAAAGAAAATAGACAAAAGACATGAAGAGAAATTTCATCAAAGAAAATATACAGATGGCAAATGAAAAGATGTTCAACATAATTAGCCATTGGAGAAATGCAAATTAAAAATACAATGAGATATCATTACTCGTCTGTCACAATTCCTGAAATAAAAAAAATAGTGACAACACCAAATGCAAAAGACAATGCAGAGAACCTGAATCAGTCCTGCATTGCTGGTAGGAATGTATAAAGGCACAGTCACTCTGGAAAACAACTTGGCATTTCAAATAGAACTAAATATGCACGCCTCTTAGGATGGCTACTATTAAAGAAGAAAAAAGCAGAAAACAACAAGTGCTTGTGAGGATATGGAGAAATTGGAACTTTGTGGGAATGTAAAATGGTGACCAACAGTATGGTGGTTCCTCAAAAAATTAAACACTGAATTATCATATGATCCAGAAATTTCATTTCTGGGTATATATACCCAGATTTCAAAAGAATTGAAATCCAGAACTTAAAGAGATATTTGTACACCACATTCAGAGCAAGAGTATTCACAAGAGCCAAGATGTGGAGGCAACGCAAGCATCCATCTATGGATGAATGGATAAATAAAACAATAGGCACATAGGGGCGCCTGGGTGGCTCAGTTGGCTAAGCGGCTGCCTTCGGCTCAGGTCATGATCCTGGAGTCCCGGGATCGAGTCCCGCATCGGGCTCCCTGCTCGTCGGGGAGTCTGCTTCTCCCTCTGACCCTCCTACCTCTCATGCTCTCTGTCTCTCATTCTCTCTGTCTCAAATAAATAAAAATTAAAAAAAAAAATCTTTAAAAAAACAATATGTACATATAATGATATACTATTCCGCCTTAAAAGGAATGGAATTCTGACACATATTACAACATGGATAAACCTTGAAAACATGCTAAATTAAATATGCCAAATACAAAAGAACAAATATTTTATGATTCCATTTATAGGAGATGTCTAGAATGGTCAATTTATAGACAGAATATAGAATAGTGGTTATATAGTGGGCTGGGGAGGAGGGGTCATGGGGAGTTACTGTTTAATGGGTAATGAGTTTTAGTTTTGGATGAGGAAAATGCTCTGGAGATTGTAAATGGGGACACAACAATGTGAACATACTTAATGCCACTGAATTGTACATTTAAAAATGGTTTAAAATGCAAGTGTCATGTTATGTATCTTTTACCACACACATACATACAAACTAAGTTAAACATGGAACTACCATATGACCCAATAACTACACTCTTGGATATTTATCTTAAAGAAATAAGAAGTTGTATTTAAACAAAATGCTCTATACACATGTTCATAGCCACTGTATTTGTGATAGTCAAAACCTGTCATCAGCCCAGATACCTCTACATGGGTGATTGGCTAAACTGTGGCACATACTTACCATGGACTACCACTCAGCAATAAAAAGGAATTAACCACTGAAACAGAACCACTTGGAAGGATCTTTAGGGAAGTTTGTTGAACAAAAGATAGCCACTTCCAAAAGGTTATATGCTCTATGTTTCAATTTATACAGCATTTTTTTAAAAGATTTTGTTTATTAGAGAGAGAGCACAAGCAGAGGGGAGGGGCGGAGGGAGACAGAGAAGCAGACTCCCTACTGAGCAGGGAGCTCCACGTGGGGCTTGATCCCAGGACCCTGGAATCATGACCTGAGCTGAAGGCAGACACTTAACCAACTGAGCCACCCAGGCACCCCCATTTATACAGTATTTTTGAGAATATTTTAGAAATTAGAAAAACAGATTTGTGGTTTTCAGAGGTTAGTGATAGGGAAAGAGGGGAGGTAGAAGGCATGTGGACATGGTTATACAAGGGGAACACAAGGGGGTTTTGAGGTGATGAAACTGTTCTGTATTTTGACTGGACACAGGTGCCTACACATGTGAGAAAATTATGTAGAAGTAAATACACACACTTCATACCCACAAATGAGTAAAGATAAAACTGGGAAATCTGAATAAAACCAATGCATTGTATTAGTATCAATAACATGGTTGCAATATTATACTATTTTTTTGCAAAAAAAAAAAATTTGTTTTATTTTGCTCATTTGGGGAGAAACCTTGCTAAAAGGTTCCTGGGATCTCTGTGTATTATTTCTTACATCTGCATGTTTATCTACAGATATATCAATAAAATTTGAATAAAAAAGAAAGCAAGAAATGGCATTACACACAAAAAAGATCCAATGAATAAGAGTATATAAATGTTTAAAAATCTGTGAATTAAAAAAAATAATTTCAATAGCAAATATTATAACAAAAGGTTAATATGTATGGTATATAATGAACCTATACACAGGAAACCTCTGATAGGCAAATGAAGAAAGGATGCGAATAAAAAATTCACCTTAGTAATAGTGGTCTGACTGTATTGTCTGTGGGCCCCTGGAAGTCCCCAAGGCACTCTATGTTGACATTGTTCAAAAGTCATGTTGGGTAAACTGTTGGTATCTGAGCATGAAGCAAGGCAACGGCCCCAAAGTCGTATTACTGCATTTCCCACTGCCATGTACTCATAGTAAAACAGAACGAAACAAAATGAAGCAAAACAAAAAGGCCAATTTTACTGAAGAATGTCCTTGATGAAGCAGCAAAAGTTATGTTATGGATTTTATTAAATCTTAATCCTTTAGGACACATATTATTAATTTTCTGTGTGAAAAAGTGGCAAGTATGAGCAAAGCATTTCTGGTGAGTACCAAAGTACAATAGCATTTCGAGAAAGCACTTTGTCATTGTTTAAATTGCAAGCTGAACTAGCCATTTTTTTTTCATGAAACATTTTTACTTGAAAGAAATGACAGGCAAATTATCACTATTCAGACTTAGGTATTTGGCAGACATTTTCTCGAAATTGAAGGAAGTGAGCCTGTCACTTGCCAATGATAAAACCTTAGCTTTCAAGTGAAAATATGTAACTGCCATTGTGAACTTGATATCTTTCTAGTTCTTCAAGATTTTTCTGATGATATTGGTGGTAACATTAACAAGTTTGAGTTTTGACGTTTTATAATGAAATATGATAACATTTGGAAGATTTGCATTACTCAGTGAACTAATATTTTTTAAATAGCTAAGGCAGGATATTTTAAAATCATGCACGGGTAAAAAAAATCTATTCAAAGGCTAGAAACACCAATGGATTTTAATGAAAAGAACACTAAAGTTTCATTGATACGGTTTCATATTATTTTTTTAAAGTAATCCTTAAGAAACAACCACTTGTTGAGTTCTGATGTCTCATTGAAAAAGAACAGCTAGGACTTCTAGTAGTATGTTGAAGAATAGTGACGAGTGGGCATCCTTGTATTGTTCCTGATCCTTTTTTTTTTAGATTTTATTTATTTATTTGACAGAGATAGCGAGAGAGGGAACACAAGCAGGGGGAGTGGGAGGGGGAGAAGCAGGCTTCCCGCGGAGCCTCAAATGGGGCTCCCCTCAAAAAGCTCCCCTCAATGGGGAGCTTTTCCCCATTGAGGATGATATTCGCTGTGGGTTTTTCACAGATGGATTTTATGCAATTGAGGAATGTTCCCTCTATCCCTATACTCTGAAGAGTTTTAATCAGGAAAGGATGCTGTATTTTGTCAAATGCTTTTTCTGCATCAATTGAGAGGACCCTATGGTTCTTCTCTCTCCTCTTATTAATGTGTTCTATCACATTGATTGGTTTGCTAATGTTGAACCACCCTTGCATCCCAGGGATAAATCCCACTTGGTCGTGGTGGATGATCCTTTTATTTTATTTATTTTTATTTTTTTGAAGATTTTATTTATTTTTCAACAGAGAGAGAGGAAACACAAGTGGGGGTGGTGGGAGAAGGAGAAGCAGGCTTCCCTTGGAGCAGGGAACCCAATGCGGGGCTCCATCCCACGACCCTAGGATCATGACCTGAGCCGAAGGCAGGTGCTTAACGACTGAGCCACCCAGGCACCCTGGATGATCCTTTTAGTGTACTGTTGGATCCTATTGGCTAGGATTTTGTTGAGAATTTTGGAATCCATATTCATCAGGGATATTGGTCTGAAATTCTCCTTTTTGATGGGGTCTTTGCCTGGTTTGGGGATCAAGGTAATGCTGGCCTCATAGAATGAGTCTGCAAGTTTTCCTTCTGTTCTTATTTTTTGAAATAGCTTCAGGAGAGTAGGTATTATTTCTTCTTTGAATGTTTGGTAGAATTCTGCAGGAAATCCATCAGGCCCTGGAATCTTGTTTTGGGGAGGTTTTTGATCACTGCTTCAATCTTGTTACTGGTTATTGGCCTATTCAGGTTGTCAATTTCTTCCCGTTTCAGGCTTGGTAGTTTATAGGTTTCTAGAAAGGCATCCATTTCTTCCAGGTTGCTTAATTTATTGGCATATAGTTGTTGATATTTCTAATAATTGTTTCTATTTCCTTGGTGTTAGTCGTGGTCTCTCCCCTTTCATTCATAATTTTATTAATTTGGGTCCTTTCTCTTTTCTTTTGGATAAGTCTGGCCAGTGGTTTATCGATCTTATTAATTCTTTCAAAAAACAAGCTTCTAGTTTCGTTGATCTGATCTACTGTGTTTCTGGTTTCTAATTCATTGATCTCTACTCTAATCTGAATTATTTCTCTTCTAATGCATGGCTTAGGCACTGTTTGTTGCTTTTTCTCCAGTTCTTTAAGGTGTAAAGCTAGTTGGTGAATTTGGGAATTTTCTATTTTTCTGAGTGAGGCTTAGATGGCTATGTATTTCCCCCTTAAGACCACCTTTGCAGTATTCCATAGGTTTTGGACCGATGTGTTTTCATTCTCATCGGTTTCCATGAATTGTTTAAGTTCTTCTTTGATTTCCTCGTTGACCCAAACATTCTTAAGCAGAGTGGTCTTTAGCTTCCAAGTGTTTGAATTTCTTCCAAACTTTTTCTTGTGATTGAGTTCCAGTTTTAAAGCATTATGGTCTAAGCATATGCAGGGAATAAAACTGTGATCACCAAGACAGCATGGTACTGGCACAAAAACAGACATATAGACCAATGGAACAGAATAGAGAGCCCAGATATGGACCCTCAACTCTATGGTCAAATAATCTTCAATAAAGCAGTAAAAACCAGGCAATGGAAAAAAGACAGTCTTTTCAATAAATGGTGCTGGGAAAATTGGGCAGCTATATACAGAAGAATGAAACTTGACCATTCTCTAACCCCATACACAAAGATAAACTCAAAATGGATGAAAGACCTCAATGTGAGACAAGAATCCATCAAAATCCTCGAGGAGAACATAGGCAGTAACCTCTTCAACATTGGCCATAGCAACTTCTTTCAAGATACATCTCCAAAGGCAAGTGAAACAAAAGTGAAAATGAACTTCTGGGACTTCATTGAGATAAAAAGCTTCTGCACAGCAAAGGAAACAGTCAACAAAACAAAGAGGCAACCCACAGAATGGGAGAAGATATTTGCAAATGACACTACAAAGGGCTGATATCCAAGATCTATAAAGAACTTCTCAAACTCAACACCCAAAAAACAAATAATCAAGTCAAAAAATGGGTAGAAGACATGAACAGATGCTTCTCAAAAGAAGACATACAAATGGCTAACAGACACATGAAAAAATGTTCATCATCATTAGCCATCAGGGAAATTAAAATCAAAACCACATTGAGATACCACCTTACACCAGTTAGAATGGCAAAAATTGACAAGGCAAGAAACAGCAAATGTTGGCGATGTTGTGGAGAAAGGGGGACTCTCTTACATGGTTGGTGGGAATGAAAGTTGGTACAGCCACTTTGGAAAACAGTTCAGAGGTTCCTCAAAAAATTAAAAATAGAGCTACCCTATGACCCAGCAATTGCACTCATGGGTATTTACCCCAAAGACACAGATGTAGTGAAAAGAAGGGCCATATGCACACCAGTATTCTAGCAGCAATGTCCTCAATAGCCAAACTGTGGAAAGAGCTGAGATGCCCTTCAACAGATGAATGGATAAAGAAGATGTGGTCCATTATATACAATGGAATATTACTCAGCCATCAGAAAGGATGAATACTCAACTTTTACATCAACATGGATGGGACTGGAGGAGATTATGCTAAGTGAAATAAGTCAAGCAGAGAAAGTCAATTATCATATGGTTTCACTTATTTGTGGAACATAAGGAATAGCATGGAGGACATTAGGAGAAGGAAGGGAAAAATGAAGGGGGGGAAATTGGAGGGGGAGATGAACCATGAGAGACCATGGACTCTGAGAAACAAACTGAGGGTTTTAGAGGGTAAGGAGGTGAGGGGATGGGTTAGCCTGGTGATGGGTATTAAGGAGGGCACATATTGCAGGGAGCACTCAGTGTTATATGAAAATGAATCATGTAACACTACATCAAAAACTAATGATGTATTGTATGGTGACTAACATAACATAATAAAATTAAATTAGGGTGCCTGGGTGGCTCAGTTGGTTAAGCGACTGCCTTCGGCTCAGGTCATGATCCTGGAGTCCCTGGATCGAGTCCCGCATCAGGCTCCCTGCTCGGCAGGGAGTCTGCTTCTCCCTCTGACCCTCCCCCCTCTCATGTGCTCTCTGTCAAATAAATAAAATCTTTAAAAAAATTAAATTAAATTAAATTAAAAAGAAAAGAAAAAGGACAGCCATATTTTTTTCAGAAAAGGCTATTAAAATATCCTTTTTTCTTTTAAAAGATTTTATTTCTTTATTTGACACAGAGAAAGAGAGAGAGAGAGAACAAACAGGGGTAGGACAGAGAGAGAGAGGGAGAAGCAGACTCCCCACTGAGCAGGGAACCCAACTCAGAACTCTATTCCAGGACCCTGGGATCATGACCTGAGCCAAAGGCAGATGCTTAACTGACTGAGCCACCCAGGTGCCCCTAAAATATCCCTTCTTTACCAACTACATTTGACCCTTGAGCAAGGCAAAGGTTAGGGACTCTGACCCCCAGCAAAGTCCTAAATCCATGTATAACTTTTGACTCCCCCCACATGTAACTACTAATAGCCTACTACTGACCAGAAGCTTTACTAGTAACATAAACAGTCAATTAACACATATTTTTTATGTTATATTCATTATATACTGTATTCTTACAATAAAGGAAGCTAGGGAAAAGAAAATAATATTAAGTTGCAAGGAAAAGAAAATACATTTAGAGTACTGTACCTTAAAAAAAAAACTGTGTATAAGTAGACCCACACAGTTCAAGACCATAATGTTCAAGGGTCAACTGTAGTTGGTAAAGAAGGGTTACATATCAGTGAGAGACTGGATTTTCTGAATATAATTCAACCAAAGCAACATATTGTAACTGACTGCATACCAAAGCAAGTATGAGAATTCAGTTGTCTTCTAATCAGTCTGACATTAAAATATTTGTAAAAATGTAAAATAATGCCACTCTTCTCAAAAATCTTTTGTTTTGGAAATTACTATTTTTCATTAAAATGTTATATGTGATAACATGTAATAGATTTATTTTTTCAATGAAGTAATAAGTACATGTTTTAAAACTTCTCAGTTTTAATTTCTAATATGGTAAAATGTCAAAGGATATGACCCACATAATCAAACACTCTAAGGTCCTTAATATTTTTAAGAGGTCAAAGTGTCCCGAAGCTAACAAGTTCAACATTGTTGTACTATAGGAAATATAACTGTTTAGAATAACAATGGAAAAGTATTTGATTTCACTTGCAGTAAAAGAAATGCAAGCTCACACAATAATAATTTTTCCTTTAGAAAGAGCAAAAGTTTAAGTGCTAATGCTCAAGGTGGATAAATTATTCAAGGTAAAATAGATGTATTCAGAGATTACTGGCCAGAATGTTCAACACTTTTTTGGAGGGTGGGGATAAATTAAGAGCATTAAAAGCCTTCAAAATGTCTGATCTGGTATTTAACTTTTAAAGATTAAGGAAGGAAATTTATTGTAAGGGGAAAAGAGTACTGCACAAAGATGTTCATTGACATTGGCTTGAACATTAATAAGAGTAGTGAAAATTTTAAAACCATCTAAATATTGGGAAAAAAGACAGTGGCCTAGGAAACAAGAATATTGCCACTAAGTAAAGTTTTATGCAGCTCTTTGAATCATATTTCAAACAATTTGAGCCAAAATAGAAATACCTGTGTTACAACTTAAATTTTTAACATGAGGTATGTAAGTTTGAATACAATAGGATTAAAAGTACACATGTAACTATGAGTTTAAAAAAAGATCAAATAGACATACCCTGTGATATTTGTTGTTTTTCTATTTCTATCTTCCTGTGTTTCCCCCATCTTTTATAATGGCTCTATTTTTGTTTATAGTTGACTTAAACTTTATGTAAAAATATACTGTGTTTCCCTGCAGCTCCCTGTGTCAGTCCTTCTTTCCTTTATCTTTTCTTTGGTACTCAACAATCTTCCTTTAGAGAATTTGGTGTGGACAAAGTCAACAAGAAGTGTCCTTTGATTTACATGTAGGGTGTCTATAAATTCCAGTTTGCCCCCAAGGTCCCAGTTTTATATATATTTAACACAATTATTAGTGGTATCCCCTTTCACTTTTTGAAAAAGTTTTCTAGTTTTAACAATAAATTATGGTCTTTAATAAGGTATCATGTAGATCCAAAGCTAATCTCTTAACATTTTCTTGCTCTGAATCCTCTAAAGTATCTTATCCTAGGTTTTTTTCAACCTTGCATATCTCCCTAACATTGAAGGCCATATTTCCTTATGGTCCTCTTGGATTCTGTTCTTTCAAACTCAAAGAGTCTCAGGGTGATTTTCTTTAGCTTTTCAATCTCTGCACACCTCTAGTGGACAGAGAGTCTCTGGGCTGTTTTTCGGGACAGTTGGCAGAATCTTCTAACTAAAGATGACCCTCCATGAAGTCAAAGAACATCCTGAGTTGAGGTTAATTTGAATCCAGTCCAGGAAGAGCCCATTTGTTTGTGTGTGTATTTCTCGAACTATCTATTCAATAACTTAATCTCCTAACTTCTTACTAAGCTGGCAGCTAAGGTCATTTTTATAAACTTGTTCATGTTTGTTGGAAGAAGAATGGGGAGATAGTTCTAAGTGTTAGATACAAAGGTTAAGTTTCCATCTCTATTAGTCAGGGTTCTCCAAAGAGATAGAACCAATAGGAGATTATATATATATACACACACATACACGTATATACATATATACAAATATATACTTTTACACTGGTTTCTCCTCATAGGAGGCACATATAGTAAAAAAAAGTCTTTATATTCATTGTTTTTATGCAAAGTACAAGATCCATGAGGCACAGAGCCATTGCATATCTGCCTCAGGACAGATTTGTAATACCTTAAAATTCTCTATGAAGAGTACCTCTTTTTATAGAAATCATACTTTTTTATTTCTACAATTTTTTTTTTAATTTTAAGAAAAAACCCTTCTCTTCAATGTTTGAAGTGAGCAAAGAAGCAAAATGGGTTAGGACACTTCCCTCCCCTTGTCAACTCTTTGAAATGGTATCTGAATGGAACTAGAAAAGACCCCGAATAGCCAGAGGAATGTTGAAAAAGCAAAGAAAAGCTGGTGGCATCACAATTCCGGACTTCCAGCTCTATTACAAATCTGTCATCATCAAGACAGTATGGTACTGGCACAAAAACAGACACATAGATCAACGGAACAGAATAGAGAGCCCAGAAATGGACCCTCAACTCTATGGTCAACTCATCTTTGACCAAGCAGGAAAGAATGTCCAATGGAAAAAAGACAGTCTCTTCAACAAATGGTGTTGCAAAAATTGGACAGCCACATGCAGAAGAATGAAACTGGACCATTTCCTTATACCACACACAAAAATAGACTCAAAATGGCTGAAAGACCTCAATGTGAGATAGGAGTCCATCAAAATCTTAAAGGAGAACACAGGCAGCAACCTCTTCGACCTCAGCCACAGCAATTTCTTCCTAGAAACATCGCCAAAGGCAAGGGAAGCAAGAGCAAAAATGAACTATTGGGACCTCATCAAGATAAAAAGCTTTTGCACAGCAAAAGAAACAGTCAACGAAACCAAAAGACAACCGACAGAATGGGAGAAGATATTTGCAAATGACATATCAGATAAAGGGCTAGTATCCAAAATCTATAAAGAACTTCTTAAACTCAACACCCAAAGAACAAATGATCCAATCAAGAAATGGGCAGAAGACATGGACAGACATTTTTCCAAAGAAGACACCAAAATGGCCAACAGACACATGAAAAAGTGCTCAACATCGCTCAGCATCAGGGAAATCCAAATCCAAACCTCAATGAGATACCACCTCACACCAGTCAGAATGGCTAAAATTAACAAGTCAGGAAACGACAGATGGTGGGGATGCAGAGAAAGGGGAGCCCTCCTACACTGTTGGTGGGAATGCAAGCTGGTGCAGCCACTTTGGAAAACAGTATGGAGGTTCTTCAAAAAGTCGAAAATAGAGCTACCATACGATCTAGCAATTGCACTACTGGGCATTTACCCCAAAGATACAAATGTAGTGATCCAAAGGGGTATGTGCACCCCGATGTTTATAGCAGCAATGTCCACAATAGCCACATTGTGGAAAGAGCCAAGATGTCCATCGACAGATGAATGGATAAAGAATAAGTGGTATATATATACTATGGAATATTATGCAGCCATCAAAAGGAATGAGATCTTGCCATTTGCAATGACGTGGATGGAACTGGAGAGTGTTATGCTGAGTGAAATAAGTCAATCAGAGAAAGACATGTATCATATGATCTCACTGATATGAGGAATTCTTAATCTCAGGAAAGAAACTGAGGGTTGCTGGAGTGGTGGGGGGTGGGAGGGATGGGGTGGCTGGGTGATGGACATTGGGGAGGGTATGTGCTATGGTGAGCACTGTGAATTGTGCAAGACTGTTGAATCACAGATCTGTACCTCTGAAACAACTAATACATTATATGTTAAAAAAAAGAAGAAGAAGAAGAAGATAACAGGAGGGGAAGAATGAAGGGGGGGAAATCGGAGGGGGAGATGAACCATGAGAGACGATGGACTCTGAAAAACAAACTGAGGGTTCTAGATGGGAGGGGGGTGGGAGGATGGGTTAGCCTGGTGTTGGGTATTAAAGAGGGCACGTTCTGCATGGAGCACTGGGTGTTAATACGCAAATAATGAATCATGGAACACTACATCAAAAACTAATGATGTAATGTATGGTGATTAACATAACATAATAAAAAATAATAATAATTATGAGGGGCGCCTGGGTGGCTCAGTCGGTTGAGCGACTGCCTTCGGCTCAGGTCATGATCCCGGGGTCCTGGGATCGAGTCCCGCGTCGGGCTCCCTGCTCTGCGGGGAGCCTGCTTCTCCCTCTCCCACTCCCCCTGCTTGTGTTCCCTCTCTCGCTGTGTCTCTCTCTGTCAAATAAATAAATAAAATCTTTAAAAAAAAAAAAATAATAATAATTATGAAATGGTATCTGGTGAGTGCTATAGGGGAAAAAAAGGCCACCTTTCTGATCTGCTCCAATCCTGGAGGAGAATCATTAGCTCTGGGTGTCAGATCTACTGGGACAATTTTACTTATAGGAAGAGGAACAGAGCAAGTACTGGAATAACCTAAATATTATTTAGAATGATCTTTTACAGGAAATAAAAGAGCTGTAAAACCCTTTAGGTTTGTCTTTGTCTCTTGGTGTCTGAAATGAATTAAATTATGCTTTGGTCTAAAATATGCTTTGGGAGGCATCCAGAATTTCATTAGATGTGCTAAATATTGTTGAATGATGATGGAATAAATGTTGCTTCATATCCCTGGCAAAATACTCTTCAAGTAAGGTCATAAGTAGTTATCTTAGTAATGGACTTGATGCCCTTTTATATATATATATAATAAGGAGCAAACTGAGACATATTTCCTTCTCACCTAAAAATATTAATAATAGGAAATTCTATCTTGTATTGAAACATATCAGGCTACATAGAGGCATAAAATTTAAGATAAAGAAGCAATTATTAGCAAATTCATTAGATTCATATTTGCATATTGCATATTCAAAAAATTATTTTGAAGTGACACTGTGAAACTTCCAAGGTTACCCTTTTCAGAAAAGGGTTATATCTTTGGCCTCTGTCTGGCTCTGGCTCTGGCTCTCTGTCCCTCTCTGTCTGGGTGCTTGCCCTTGGAACACATCTGTCATTCTGTGAGGAAACCAAGCTGCCACACACAGAGGCCACGTGTAGCCCTCCCCACCCACCCCACAACTGCCAGATGTGTGGGTAAGCGAGTCTTCAAATGACTTAAGCTCCCAGCCTTGAAGTCACCCCAGCTTCAAAATGCAGTAGAGAGTAGATCAGATACAAGTTTTGCCCACTGAGCCTTGTCCAAATACAAGTGAGCAAATACATGTTGCTATTGTTTTAAGCCAATGTGTTTTGAGGTTGTTCGCTACCCAGAAAAAAAAAAAAAAAAGATACCTAACTCTAAATTCAAGCTAACAGATTTTTTTCTTTTTGTTATTTTTTCCTTTTTGCATGTTCTTTCTCTCTGTCACACACACACTCTCTTCCTTTTACACACACACACACACACACACACACACAGAGGTTTTAATATCCTGATTACTTAGTCTGAATCTAAACAAATCCTGAGATCAGCCACAAAGAATTACCTGAACATGATCTGTTCCGGTAACAGGTGGTCCAACAGTATGAATGTGCTTCCCAGCTCAAGCTATGTATTGATGACTTATAGTAAAAGAACACATCTGGAGATGACACAGCTGATCGTGAATGGCGGTGGACTTAACAGAAGAGAGAGAGATGATGTTTCCAGCAAACATTAGCATCCTGTTATGACTCACTGTGTCCTCAAGCATGAGAAGGCACAATGTCTGTTCCCTTATCTTTAGAACATTGGAGGCATTTTGTCCCCACTTGCAACACTGAAAGAATGGGTGACGAAGCAAGAAGAGTTGAAAGTAGTGCTGACTCTTCTGAATACATTCAGAAAATCTCTGGCAACAATAATGTAACTGTTCAATTATCCCTATTTTTCTCTGATGGTCCTCAATTTAAACACAAGTATTCGCCCTTCTGTGTCAGGCAGTGTGCTAGGTACTTGGGCTACCATCCTAAACAGGACACAATCCCTGGCCACAGGAATCTTGCATCTAGAGGAGAAAGATACATATATAGACAATTTCAGTACAGAGTGATAAAGGCTATAATGGAGTTGAATACAGAAGCCTATGAGCCCCCAGAGGACAGGCACTAAGCCAGTGTGAAGAGGACTGCTTTCCACAAGGATTTCTGGAGAAAGCAGGATCTGAATCCAGCCCTGAAGGAAGAATAGGAGGAGAAGGAGAGAAGGACGGGCATGTGTGCCTCATGTTGGGTGCAGGGCAGGATAGGGACAGGCTGGAGGCGAGCTTTCTTATGCAAAGGGTATATGGTGTCTATACAATCAAAAGCAAGACATTGCAGCACTGTCAGGGAATGGAAAGCCCTTTTTATTCTTTTTTTGGTTGGTTGTCTCTGTTTGTTTTTTTTTTATTCTTATGTTAATCCCCATACATTACATCATTAGTTTTAGATGAAGTGTTCCATGATTCATTGTTTGTGCATAACACCCAGTGCTCCATGCAGAATGTGTTGTCTCTGTTTTTTAACAATAGAATGAGGGGTGCTAAGAGATGAGACTGGATATGAGAGCCACTGTTTGATCATGGAGTACACAGGGGTTTCAATTTGGAGGCCAGTGTAGGGAGTTAAGTCAGGAAGTAATATAATCATATTTGTGCTTTAAAAAACAACAACAATACTGGTTGCACCCGGAGACCAGGTTAGTAAAAGGTGAAAGATTTATGCGATCTGAAGAGAAACCAGAGTGTAGGAGGAGACCAGGTTAGAAAGGGCTGCATTCAAATGGAGAGAGTTATTGGAATTACTGGTTACATGCTGAGGAGGAGGAGAGCTGCCTCTGGTGATTCCCTTGGTGCAGCTCCTCCTCAGGTCCCGGAGTAAGGATGATGGCAGCTTATGTGTTCAGTGACCTCCCGCTTCGCCTTTGCCTGTGTCCCGTGATATCATGCCACCCTTTGGCTGCTTGTGGAGCCCAGAACTTTTCCGAACACCCCAGCCCTGACATAGCAACTCAACTATTCATTTCCCCCTTCCTCCTTTTATTTAAGTCTGCATTCTGCTATTATGGTATTATTATGATAAGGAATGAAAAATAATTACCACAGTGGTACTAACAACTAATTATGAAATAAAGTTCAGATAATAATACTGTGGTAATATCTGACTATCAAACTCTTCAGTTTAAACATACATAGTTAAACTCTTCATCAAACATACATCTCTTCAGTTTAAAGGTAAGACTGTAAATAATATAAAACAGAATAGACATTTTGATGGTAAATAAGGGGCAAGAAGGGGATAATTTGTGTAATGTTTGATGTTTAAGAGTTAATGTATATTACTTCTTTTTTTTTTTTTAAAGATTTTATTTATTTATTTGACAGAGAGAGACACAGTGAGAGAGGGAACACAAGCAGGGGGAGTGGGAGAGGGAGAAGCAGGCTTCCCACTGAGCAGGGAGCCCGATGCAGGTCTCGACCCCAGGACCCTGGGATCATTACCCGAGCTGAAGGCAGACACCCAACGACTGAGCCACCCAGGCGCCCTGAGTTAATGTATGTTACTTCTAAACCCTAATTTTAAAATATCATACATAGGATCATTTTCCTCTGTGACTCTATCTACTTGGTATTTTGCCAAATAAATCTGAGGCTATCAAAAGTGATTATACCATACCTTTGAAACAAATTTATAATGCTGTTATTTAAATAACTCATTAAATTTCAGAGATGGCCTCCATTTTCACCTCTGCCTATATGCTCACATTTGTGGCTTAATTTTGTAGTGCCCTACCATTTTGACTTTGAGCTTAACCATGTAACTTGATTTGGCCAGTGGGAGCAAACTGGAAGCAAATAAAGACTTGAAAAGCACTTGCACAATTGGGCTTCCTCTGTCTTGCACCTCTGCCTTTGCGATGAGAACATACTTAGACTAGTCTGCTGGAGGATGAAAGACCTGTGGAGGGAAGCTTAGTCACTGTGGTTGTCATAGCTGAAGCCAGTCTAGATCAGTATGCAGCCAGCTGGCCCTCAAACAACTGAGGAAACCAAGCCTCGATCAAGAGAGCCATCTAGTCAACCCCCATCTTCTTCCAGTCTCATGAACAATTATGCTTATTGTGGAATGCCTCGGTACATAGCATTACGAATGTAATAAATAACTGACACAGAAAAAATAGAAAATTTCCTCTAGAGTGGTTGGTCAAAATTTATTGTTTCTTTTGATATTATTGCTTATTTAGAAAAGTCTCTTTCAACTTCATCACTCATTATTGATAATGTCATTATTTGTTAGATTGACAATTGATCTTGGTAATACAACATTTTAAAATCATTGTCAAGTTTGGGGAAAGTTCTTTCAGATTGCCTTAATATTTGTCACAGATATAATTCTTGTTTGTATTAATACTGCTACTATTGGTTTGTGTCTTACAAACACAGGAATTCTGGAAAGATCTATTTTGTATGATTTTTATCAAAATCAGGCAAAAAGCATATGGTACAATGGCATTTGTATTTACTGCATTACTTAATATATTCCTGACAGAGGATACCTCCTATTTTGAATAGTGCTCTATAGGATCTGAATCCTCTAATTAAAATTTTACACATATGATTGGAAGAGTTTTATGCAAACTATCTCCTAGCTTTGTACATTTCAGATCTTGATTTTCCTCCTATTTCCATGTACTTCTGATATCAGTCTCTGCCGAACATATTCATATTTTGCCATGACCTCTGGCCCTGCTCTGCATTTTCTAATACCTGGTGAGTTGCCACATGGGGCAGTAGAAATATTCCTGGCAGCCATTTCTAGGTGAGGATAGCAAGCAAAATTTAATCATATGTGACATAGTGATTATAAAACACATATATAAATATTTCTATACTCAAATTAAATATATCACCAACTAAACACCCCTGTAGCTGGATCCCAAAAATGTCTATGGCCACTCCAAATAGCATACAATGAGGGGGAATTACAACAGAGGAAGACAGACAGCAAAAAATATCTTATATTTGCAAAATTTTTGAGAAGATATGACTAAGTAAACACATTTCTAAAGCTCCTCCTCCCAGAGCTTTGAAGGGAACCCATTCAAGTGGAGAACCCTAAAGCTTAAGCTTTATTAGCTTTGTGTTAAATCAGCCTCTGTAGGTTGATGCTACTAAGATATCCCTCCTTTATAGTTCAGAGAGATCTAAGGAGATGAAGTAATTTGTTCCAGGACACAAAGGTAGCAAGGGACAAACTGAGACTCAGACCCAAACTGTCTAAATTCAGGGTGCAAAGATTGTAACCACCCTCGTACCCTGACTCCTGCTGCAGGAAAATGTTTAACGTGACCCAAACTACAGTTAATGATAGTGAAGAAAGAGCAAGAGGTATTTGGAAGAAAGCTTTGACTAAGCTGTTACTAACTGGCTAAATTGGTGTGAAAGACCTGAGGTTCAGCTAGGACAGTCTGCAGGTAGGGATTAAACACCCACTATGGGGAGAGGAGAGATGCAGAGACTAGAAGGCCAGCTGGGCCTGGAAGTCAGGTGGGAAGATAATTGACCCTGAGGTGGGGGTCATGTTAAGTAACTGAGAAGGAAGGACAAGATGGTGAATTGGAGGAAGCAGGGACTGAAAGGTGATTTGAGTGGATAAAGAGACTTCAGACTTTAGTGACGCAGTAGTAAGCCTGTAAGTGCTTCATAGTGGTGAGTTACATCAGTTATAAATTGAAATCAAAGTCTACAGAGCTAAGAAGGAACTGGTTTTGAGGTTGCAAAGAATAGAGAGTTGGGGAGAAGATGAAAAGAAAAATTCAAGCAAAATAATGAAGGTCTATCAAGAAGATAAGAAAGAAATTGATTGCCTCCTGTTTAAAAGTTTCTATCATTTGAAAGTTATTATTAAATCCCTCACACCTCTCCATTAACCCAAAGTAGACCATCAGGCCTTCATCAAAGGGTCTAACATTATAGTTACTTTTGACTTTTGAATACTTGGCTTTCTTATTTTCAATTACAGTATCTCCAAATGAGTCTATCACACAACCTTCTAATAATGTTCAGGCTAAGGTCAGAATCAGAGAGATCTTCATTTCTACTGGTTAACCACAGCAGTGTGTTTGTTTACATCTATAAAACTGTGGTGGTGCATGGCCCCTCTTGCATCAATGCCAATTTCACAATACATAAGAATGTAGGGGTAAGTTCGTTAGGATCTTCAAAATCAACACCACCATGACTTCCCTTCCAGAGTTCATGGTTTTATGTTCATAATTTTTGACATGAGGTCTAAACCACATAAACTTATTCCAAGCAGACAAGGGCCAAAGGCACTCTAGCTCTACAGTGACAAATGGACTGTGGACTTTAATCTTTTGAAATACTTCGCAATGAAGAGCTGTAAATAGATCCCAGTCTTTTCTCCACTCAACTTTCTATTTAGACTGCAGTACTGAGTCTTTGTCTTCTCCTTGGTAGAAGAGACGGCAGGCTAAAAGGGAATTGAATACCAGAGGCAGTATAAATTACCCCCTCTGTCCCTTGGCTCACTTATTGATCTAACGAGTTCCATCTTTTGAAGTCATAGAGAGTGGAGGCCAAAGCTTTCACTTCTGAAATGTCAAGAAATAATTAAAATCATAACACAAATGACACCAAAGGAAACTCATGGTGTTCTTGGTATCCTGAGAGAGAATTTCAGTGCTTATCTCAGCCTTAAGTGTATAGTTTTGCTGAAAACACAGAGCGGTGAAATTGTCAGTGATTTGGAAAGCCCAAATCAAATAGCCTTTGAGGGAAAATGGCTTTTTAATAATTTTAATGCAATTTGATTGGTTCCATTATACACAGAGGCCTGATTAATGCTGCTCTGAACCACTGAAAAGAAAAGGTGACCTTGAAGAGACTATTTTCACTGTCTAATAAGAATAGAATAAACTGAATGTGATTGCTATTGAACTGCTTTGAAGAGAAAAAAAAACAAAAAACTTTTACTGTTTTTATACAAAACTTGCTATTGCAAAATACCTATTAAAATCACAGTTTACAGTTTGTTCATAAACACCAACTTCTTTTATCAGTACAATAAACCTATTTGATAAGTAGGGTATTATTATCATATTATAGCTACAGTTTACATATGAGGAAACTGAGGATTTGTGGTATCAAGTTCACTTACAGAAACACACAGAGCTAGTAAGAAGTGAAGTCCGCACTTGATCTCAGGTTTCTGTCTTTTAAACCAGTGATCTCCTCACTGACATCACCATCACACTTGCCCTACAGTCAGCCTTAGCCTTGCCCTCTTCCTGACATGAGGGAGGAAGCTACTGATAGGATCTTTCAGAGCTCCTTCTAGGTGTGCAGGCCCCAGGCAAATAATTTTTGTGGATCCCCTGTTTATATTAATGTTTCAATAAAAAATTTGTTATCAGATTTATGGCTACATGGGAGGTATAGTGTTTTATTGATGAAGATCTAGAATAATGGGTAGAGACGAGGGACTTATGTATTTGTTTATTGTGTAATCAGTTCAATAAAGATTCTTTGAATGGATAAAGAAGAGGTGGTATATATGTGTGTGTGTGTGTGTGTGTGTGTAGGAATATTACTCAGCCATCAAAAAGAATGAAATCTTGCCATTTGCAACAACGTGATAGAACTAGAGGGTATTATGCTAAGCAAAATAAGTCAGTCAGAGAAAGACAAATACCATATGCTTTCACTCATATATGGAATTTAAGGAAAAAAACAGATGAACATAGGGGAAGGGAAGAAAAAATAAGAGGAAAACAGAGAGAGGCAAACCATAAGAGACTCTTAACTATAGGAAAGAAACTGAGGGTTGCTTGAGGGGAGATGGGTGGGGGATAGGATAACTGGGCGATGGGCATTGAGGAGGGCACTTGATGGAATGAGCACTTGGGTGTTGTATGCAACTGATGAATCACTAAATTGTACCCTGAAACTAATAATACACTATATGTTAACTAAATTGAATTTAGATTTAAAAAAAAAGATTCTTTGTGGTATCCAAGCACCATCTCTTCCTGTTCAGATCCAGGAATCATCTTCTCATGTTCTTTATTGACACATCCAGCTTCTGGGTAATTTCATATCTCTCACCACAAGCAAATGGTAACAATGCTGTTATAACTCACAATACTATGGGTCTTTAGAATCTGCTTATATGGAAAAAATATAGCTTTTCTTGCTTCTTCAATTATTTTATAACATTTATTAAAAGCTGGCTACATCATTACTTTTGACACTGTGTGATCTATCATGATGCCCACAAAATGCTGGTTTCCAATGACTGCACAGAAAGTTTGTGCTTTATTGAAGGAGGCCACAAATGCGTTTTCCTCCATCTATGTAGGAAAATGAGAATAATTCATTTTATGGTGACATTAAATTTACCATCTAGAACTTTATGCCTTAAGAATAGAACACATCTTCCAAGTATATCTTCTCTTGAACTCATTAGTCCATAATCACTGTATTCTTAGAATGTTCTCTCTTTCAATGTCACCTGCACTGTTGCCTTCCACATACTGTTGCCATTGAGAAGGATAGGCAAGAGGCCGGTGAATGAAATGAGAAGGGTGGTCCCATTGTGCAAGGACTGTCTACCCTTATCTGGCATGGTCCAAGACAGACCTGAGAGTACAACATCACAGTATCAATCAGAAATGAGAGAGAACATGGAATGAAGAGCCTACTGGTATCATGGTGCTTTGGTCTTGAACATTTTCAAGGAGATGTGTATGGCCTGGTCTGGGACACTGACCAATATATGGTCAGGAGCCTGCAGAGGGGGTGGGCCTGGGCACAAGAGGGGATACAGGCTAAAGGATATCTTCTGCCATGCCTACCACCTTTGAGTTTTATAGAAGGGAGGTGACACCCTGGTTGAAAGATGGACAGGTGAGAGCCATGCCACAGGCCATACCTGCAGTTTGAGGCCAAGGGTAAGCAGTAGAACAGAGTCTTGAACTTATCATGTGTCTGACCTGAGTGAGAGTCACATCAAGTCACTGTATTACCATGATGCTGATGGCCAATTTCATATGATCCCATAAAAGAAATATACTAGGCAACAGAACAAAACATTTGTCTGTCCACCTTCCTGGAACTAGAGCCTGGTCAGGAAGACTAGGGACAATATCACAGCAGAAGTCCCAGAGCTCCTGAGGACATGATACACTCTTGTGTGTGTGATAGAGCATCAGAGAGTGCTCTGGTGGGGAGAAACAGAAACCAGGGTCATCCAAGTCCCAATATACATTCAGAGCACCCTGCCCAAGTGGCTCTGCTGGCTTCAGCTGGTCTCAGGCACCAGAAGAGTCTTAGACATGGAGGAAGAAGGAAGACATTCCAAAGCTCAGTGCACTGAGTGCAAAACAACTGTAGTGCAAGACCTGAACAGGGGCCTTTCTTGTCCAGGTATCTGAGTGTACTGGTCCCTCCATTCACTGCTTCTTGGTTAGCAAGACAATCAAAAGATCCAAAATATATGATAAAGACTCTCACTTGCTGTATGAACTATCATCCATTTACCCTACAAAGAATCCATTTCCACCAGTTTTTACCTGCCCCTCTGCCCCAGAGGCTGACTAGAAAGGAATACATGTTCAGGGTTTTGGTACCTTCTGATTTCCAGCTAGGTTTGATGAAAGGAGAGCCCTTGCCAGAGATGAGCAGAAAGTAGACAAATGTAGTTAGGGAATTACTCTCCCAGATCCTTCCTTGTGAGGCCATTTTGGCTGTGTCCATCCACCAAAGGCTGCTGCTCCTCTCAGGCAGCAATCTTCACACTAGCCTCTCTGGTTCTGGTCACCATCTCTCAATGGACCAATCTGGGTGTTTCTAGCCTCAGGAAATTGCACTATCCCTGGGGTGGTTTCAAACCTCCTTATAATCAAGATTTTAAGAATTAGCCTCTATTGATACACATACAAATGCAATGCTTTGTTAAAAGATACACAGATTAGAGAGAAAGTTGACAACTAGAGAGGGCTCTTAGTCAGGGGCCTGCTGCCAATGTGAACTGCCTGCCAGCCTCATGAATAAGCTAACCTCCTACAATTGGCTATTGGGGCCCACACTTTAAGTTTCAGATGAATGGAGTCCTCCAGATGTGCACAAGGAGCATGCCACTCTGCCCGTTTGTGGAGGGAGGTGGGTCCATTTCCTTGTCCTCTGCAGACAGAGGTTTGGCATAGGGTTGCAGTCAGTCATCCCGTTGGTTCCTCCATCTCTGAAATAAAGGAGTCAGACTAGAGGATCTCTGAACCAGTCCAGCACTAGAGTCTGGAATGTGGAGAATGTTACAGAGGCAGTAGTGCCTTCCCCCAGGTCGACCCCTAATATTTGCAGGTCTCAGAGCAAGAGTACAAGTGAGGGCACCTGGGTGGCTCAGTCGGTTAGGCAACTGCCTTCGGCTCAGGTCATGATCCTGGAGTCCTGGGATCGAGTCCTGCATCGGGCTCCCTGCTCGGCAGGGAGTCTGCTTCTCCCTCTGACCCTCCACCCTCTCATGCTGTCTCTCTGTCATTCTCTCTCTCTCAATAAATAAATAAAAATCTTAAAAAAAAAAAAGAGTACAAGTGAGAGGTTAATTTACTATAACTCTAAATATTTAGAAGCTACAAATAATAGTTACAGCCAAATAAAGTGAATTCTATATTTCTACCCTAACAAATATGTCTTCATCACAACAAAATGAAAAATATGCATAAAGGTATAGTTTTTTTGGCAAAATATCAAAGATATTTGAATTTATTCATGATTGCTCATATATGAGTGTTACTTTCACAATATTAGGATGAGTAATAAAATATATATATTAATTATAAATAATTTTATATTAATTCTAAAATTTTTGCCTTTGTTTCAGTAAAGCTACTAATAATGTTATGGTTATCAAAATTTCTCCATAATTTGTGTTCTGTTGATCTAAATGATTAAAAAATAAGTATAATTATATTCAATCTATACATTTAAATATATTTTATACAAATATAAATTACAGTAAATGTAAAAAATTTAAACATTAAAATTATTTTTCATAAATGTTTCAATTTTCTTTTAAATATTCATAACCATGAAAATTAAAATGCAAAGTTAAATTGACTATCAAATACTCAGATCAAAATTATTTAAATCAGGATTAACTTTTTATTTGGTTTATATAGAATAAAATTTTTGTATATTAAAAAATTTCTAGGGGCCCCTGGGTGGCTCAGTCAGTTAAGCATCTGTCTTTGGCTCAGATCATGATCCCAGGGTCCTGGGATTAAGCCCCGCATCGGGCTCCCTGCTCAGTGGAAAGCCTCCTTCTCCCTCTCTCGCTGTCTCTCTCTCTGTCAAATAAATAAATAAAATCTTAAAAAAATTTTTTCTAGAGTTCAATGTTCAGCTACTGGGCAATATAAAATATTAGTATTGAATTAGTATTGCAAAATGTTACTCACCAGTTACATGTCACTATTTTTTTTTTAAAGATTTTTTAAAAAAAATCTTTGACAGAGAGAGACACAGCGAGAGAGGGAACACAAGCAGGGGGAGTGGGAGAGGTAGAAGCAGACTTCCCGCCAAGCAGAGACCCCGATGCGGGGCTCGATCCCAGGACCCTGAGACCATGACCTGAGCCGAAGGCAGACGTTTAACCGACTGAGCCACCCAGGCGCCCCACTATTTTTTTTATTATTATGTTATGTTAATCACCATACATTACATGTCAGTATTTTTTTTTTAAAGATTTTATTTATTTATTTGAGAGAGAGAGAATGAGAGAGAGCACATGAGAGTGGGGAGGGTCAGAGGGAGAAGCAGACTCCCCGCTGAGCAGGGAGCCCGATGCGGGACTCGGTCCAGGGACTCCAGGATCATGACCTGAGCCAAAGGCAGTTGCTTAACCAACTGAGCCACCCAGGCGCCCTACATGTCAGTATTGAGAACATCAGGCTAATTCGTAAATATCTGCAGCAGCACAAATTAAAACACAAAAAGTAGAAAGAAAATGAACACTCGGCAAGAGTATCAAGAAACAATTGCCAAGAAACAATACTTCATTACACACAGTGTCTGACACATGGTTGGGACATAATAAATTGTAATTATTATTATTAATAGTAGTAGTTACTACTATTAATAATAGTAGTATTTGTAGTAGTAATGGTGTTTATTTTTTATTTTGTGGTTCTCTGGTTATTCCTTTGCTCTGTGTCACAGAATTATTTGGTGGCTGATTTAAATAAAGAAAGCCTATTCAATTCTTCCTATAGTTCCACCAAATTAAGTTCTTAAAAATCCAATTACCAGATTAGAGGGTTAATTTCTACGATCATAAGAGGTGTGTTGATTTCACCTAGAAAGAATAGATTTTCACTGTTAGAATCTATCCAGTTCTATTTAGCAAAAAGTTATCTTCGATCCAGTATGCTTTAAACCAATCTTCCCTCAAAACCCCAAAATTGAATTTTGGCTTCTAATTTCAAAGACAGAAATGTAACTGAAACCAAAAACTTATGCAAAGCCCTATACTTACTTCATTTTTTTTTTCAATCCAAACAAGGCTAGGACTATCAAACCTTAAGAAATAACCTTTGCATTCAGTTGTCCTATATTAATTTTTACTTCATTACTGTTTGCCCTTTTAACTTTGTCCACTAGCTTATCAAACAGAAATTGGCAGTGATCACAGTTTCTATGTCTTTGTTTTTCAAAAATGGATCTTTTCTAAAAATGCAGATTAACTAATAGACCAAAAGGGATAGAGATGATCCGTTTTTTTTTTTTTTTTTTTTTTTTTAAGACAGTTGTTCATACCAACAATTGCAAGAAGGTTTCTGTCACCCTGGTGCCTCTTATAAGTTGGGTTCTTTCTCTTCCAGGAAAGAGCAAAATTTTTAAAGTCCTATTAAAGTATTAATGGTATCTAGGAATATTATCTTTTAATGCTATGTCAAGGACCACCTCCAACAAAATAACTTATCTTGAAACTGCCAGAAGTATCACCTAACTTCTGCACATAGGAGCACCTTTTAGAATTAAGATGACAAAATTTGTAGGTGTAGGAGTGACTATAAGATTGTTAGGATGTTATCCTGCCTTTCCCAGATATTTGCCAATCCCTCTGTTCTCCCCAACATGGAAAGAGGGAGCCAGAGGCCCGAAATCCTTCTCTGTTCTCACAAGAAGAATAGTTTTATGTAGCAGAATTCCCTAAAATTTTCCCAAGACGTTCTGGCCTGATGACAAAGGAAGGCCCACAATCAGATAAAGAGAACCTAAACTAATCCCTAGACGAGCGCAGGTTATCTGAGGCTTCCCTGCTTGAGGAAAATATTTCTAAACATCCAAACAAATGGAAAAGTCTCTAAAAAATGGGGCAGTAACCAATGTCTGAAGAGGGGCAGATCTCCTAGTCCTGAACATGGTTTATGAATATTATTCAGCATTTTTTATTGTCAGTGGCCAGACTCTGAGACCTCTTGATGTAAAATAAAATGAAGCTAAATGATGTTGGAGCTGAACTGGCTTTCAGAGTTCTTTAATTTCAGAATTAAAAAGTAAAACACAGAGGTAGTGACCTGGCCAATGTCCCAGCATTGGATTCTGGCATAGACAAATATTGGAAAGCCTCAGAGGAGGTATGATGTGGTGGGAAGACCATGTATCATGTGATTGGACAATGGCTCCAATTCCAGTTTTCCACATCCAAGATTATACTGGAGAAGTCTCTTAACATAACTAAGCCCCTGTTAACCATTTCCACATTTTTCAGAGTGAAGCATAATACCTGTTTGTGGATTAAGTAAAATAGTGTATAAAGAGCACACAGCAGATACTGCGAACACACATTTTCTTTTTCTCTGTCCAATCCAGCATTCCCTTAACTACATACATTTCTATAAGATCCCACTAAGGGTAGTGAATAAAGGGGAATGTGTAGTGTTACATATATATATTCTTTAAATCTCTGACCTAGAAAGTCCTTACTTTCAAAGCAATAGGCAGCAGTGACTCATTACCATAGCACTCAAAAATGAAGGAAGGGTGGGGGTGGGGGGTTCCTATCAAAGCAAAACATAGAATACAGATGAATAAAAATACACATATACATGTTTTATACACACATATTAAAGTATCTGCCTATAAGTATAACTAGATAAGAGAGTTCAATCATAACTGATTCTACTGTCTTCTGACTCATAAGTAGCATTAAGTAACTTCCTGTACTCTCCTGAAATGAGTTCTCTTTCTGCCCACCCCAGCAACCTGCAGCCTGAGAACCTGGCTCAACTTCAGAAGTTGAGTCACTGCCTTTATTTTAAAGGCTGTTTCTGCCAACAGATTCTCCATCCAATTTCAGAAAAGATTCACAAAGTGTGATTGCCATTTGATACTTTAAGCAGTATCTTGGTTTCCTTTGTGCAGGTATACTGCCATTAGACATTTATGGTTGACTTCAGAAAGGTAGAAAGGTAATTTTGAGACATTATATAATCAAAAAAAATTAGTACAATATTCAAACTAAAAGAAAAATGCCAACATTTAAACATCTCTCACAGTTGAATTCGACTGCAATTTCTAATGTGCAGAAGGAAATGATGATTCATCTCAGTTCATAATGGGTCCCCAAAGTGCTACATTTCTCTTGCTTTACTTAATCAGAGACTCCAAAGGAACCTGAGCAATATGGTCTAACAGTGTGGAGACTCAAATTTTTTTTTTATTTAGTCCTATCAATCAGAGTATATGACCATTTATTAATTTAATGGATTACAAATTGAAAGAAAAGATCATTTTTAAATTAAAAATAATTAATTTATAAATTCATATGGGATTAAGTGATAGATGGACACATTAACAATAAAACTTTGACTTATCACATAAAGTAAAAAGGTAGTTGTGGTGAATGCATTCAGTTTCAATATTTTATACAACACCAAAAAAGAATTGCTATGTTAAAAATGGGACATGTAACATAGATTTATGGAAAGGAAGAGCATAAGAAATACCTTGTGATGTGTATGGTTGTATTGAATACTCCTTGTCTATTCCTCCAGCTGTGAAGGCTGTGGTTTAGAGCATGTTTCAACCATGTTCACACAGCCCCAACCTGCCAGTCTTGCTTTGAGCCATATCATGTGCCTCACGGTGTGGCATGGGAAGTCCATGGGAATACGCTTGGCATTCACACATGTATTCTAGAAGGCTGGAGAGTTAACACCCATGGATCATGCTTGACCAGTGAAGAATGGGGCTGATAGAAATACTTTTCCCTTGACACACAGTTCATAAGGCTCCTCAGAAGGTCCTACTGAGTAAAGCATCAGTTCACCATAACAATACCAACACATCTTTATATTAACTTTGACTCCTTCCCTGATTGATTTCCTGTATTAGTTACCTCTTTCCATGTAACAAATTGCCTAAAAAATCTTAGTGATTTAAAGCAACAAATATTTATTCTCACAGTTTCCATGGTAAACAAATCAGAAGCAGCTTCAGTGGGGTGGTTCTAGCTCAGAGTCTCTCATGAGCATGTAGCTCAAATGTCGGGTAGGGCCATGTTCATCAGAAGGCTTGACTGAGGCTAGAGGATCCACCTCTGAAATTACTCCTGTGGTTGTGAGCAGGAGCATACTCACCATGTGGACTGCAACTCACCTCATGGCAGCTGGCTTTCTGCACAGTGAGTGATCCAAGAGAGAGGCCAAGGGAGAGTGCATGCAGGAAGCCACATGTCTTCTCTGACCTACTTTTGGAAGGGCCATACTACCACTTCTGCTGTGTGCTCTGTGACATAGACTAACTGTGGTGCAGTGTGGGAGGAGACTACACAAGAGTATGAATACCAACATTAGGAACAATGGGCTATCATGGAGATTGACTATCATACTTCTTCTACCCTTAATTTATGATCCCTGGAATCACTTCTAATAAGCTACTTGTAAAAGCCTTTATTTCAGGCTCTGCTTTTGGGCAGAAGCAGGCTAAGACAATGAATGGCTTTCTCTACATAATTTATTTTTTTAATGAGTAGATCAGTATATGCATACAGAAAGATTTCTAAAACTTTATTAAGTGCAAAAAAGAAAAATGTAGAATTTTCTAGTATATGTATATAACAGAATATTTTTAAAAACTTAGTAATAATAGTGGCAGAGAAGGTGAGGAAAGAAAGGCTTATTAATTTTAATTTTATTATTCTCAGCATTATTTGAATTTTTGAAACACATTTATGTATTCCTTTAAAAATAATTTGACTTTTTTGGGGTGGTGAAATTGTGGGTGATTTTCAATTTCTTTATAATTTTATGTATTAAAAGTGTAACAATGCTTTCAAAAATAGTAACTATAACAGTCAGAGAAAATCTTTTCTGTCAGGAACTACAAAAAATGCTTAAGAGAAGGCTCAATTCATGCTGTGAATTGTGTAAGACTGATGAATCACAGACCTGTACCTCTGAAACAAATAATACATTACATGTTAAAAAAAAGGAAGGTAGTAGGAAGGGAAAAATGAAGGGGGAGAAATCAGAGGAGGAGACGAACCATGAGAGACTATGGACTCTGAGAAACAAACTGAGGGTTTTAGAGGGGAGGAGGGTGGGGGGATGGGTTAGCCTGGTGATGGGTATTAAGAAGGACATGTGTTGAATGGAGCGCTGGATGTTATATGCAAACAATGAATCATGGAACATTACATCAAAAACTAATGATGTAATGAATGGTCACTAACATAACATAATAAAATAAAATTAAAAAAAAAGAGAGAAGGCTCAATTCAGACAGTACTTTAAACAGTACTGTGTTTAGTCTCTCCAGGCAGTGAGTTTTAGTGTTAACCTAATTATTTCACACTAAAAGAAAAGTGGAGAGGCATTCCACTTCTATGATAAATCCATGCCCAAGGATACAGCACATTTCTTGTCATTGTGCTAGCTGTCCATTATCTTAACATCATATTAAAACAGGGAATACATAGAAGAATCATTTGAAACCATGCCCCAGAATTTTGCTCTTGTCCTTTGTTAATTTTCATATGTTTCAAACTAAAGTCAAACCCATTAACAATACGGTGCCAAGATAATGAGGATTCCCATATAAAGCAGTTGACAATGGGTTTCTATTATTATCTCAAAGAACAGGCAAAATCCTTACCTTGGAAACAATAGCCAACATTGGCTGGCAAAGCAAATGATAAAGTTTGTGTAAGTTGTGTAAGTTGCTAAGAGAGTAGATCTTAAAAGTTATCATCATAAGAAAAAAAATTGTAACTATGTGAAGTGATGAATGGTAACTAAATGTATTGTGGCAGGGCGCCTGGGTGGCTCAGATGGTTAAGCGTCTGCCTTCGGCTCAGGTCATGATCTCAGGGTCCTGGGATCGAGTCCCGCATCGGGCTCCCTGCTCCTTGGGAGTCTGCTTCTCGCTCTGCCTCTCTCTCTCTCTCATGAATAAATAAATAAAATCTTAAAAAATAAATAAATAAATAAATAAATAAACAAATGTATTGTGGCAATCATTTCCAAGTGTGTGTATGTGTGTGTGTGTATATATATATATAGATAGGTATCTATATATATTCATTATGTTGTATCCCTTAAACCTACACAATGTTATATGTCAACTATGTCTCAATAAAACTGGAAAAAGAAATCATGAGTTCACCATATTCTTCTGAATGGCCCTCTAAAAGAAGCTATGTCTATTTAGAGTGATGTAAGTTGCTTGAATTTTCATTTCTGCCTTCGTATGGCAAGCTTGAATATATAGTGGATGGATTTAAGAAAACATAGAACACAGTGGATAGCATGAATAAGGTTAAGTAAGTGTGACTAAAAATATTCTTGCCAGAAACAGAAAGATCAGTAACTATAAAGTCTATGCAAGCTCAGTTCCTTTTGCTCATTTACTCCTAACTCCTTTTAATCAAACAGGACCAAGAGGTAAACATTAATATAATATGCAAATTTATATAACAAGTTTTCTCAATTTTATAAGGTGTTGAACCACAGAGAGAGAGAATCTTCCTCTTTTGCTGTCCCCTCTCATTCTTTTGGCTGGAAGAAACACTGCATTTTTCCTGCCAAACCACATGTATTCTAGTCTTGACGTTGTTATTTTCACGATCAACATAAAATATAATCTTAAGGGCACCTGGGTGGCTCAGTTGGTTAAGCGACTGCCTTCGGCTCAGGTCATGATCCTGGAGTCCCTGGATCGAGTCCCGCATCGGGCTCCCCGCTCGTCAGGGAGTCTGCTTCTCCCTCTGACCCTCCTCCCTCTCATGCTCTCTGTCTCTCATTCTCTCTCTCTCAAATAAATAAATAAATAAAAATCTTAAAAAATATATATATATAATCTTAAAATTCCTCTCCATCATTTCAAGTTTTTTGTTCTGGAAGTAAAACTAGAAAGAAATTGCTTGTGTGAGTTCCCTACATTGCTCGTGATTTAGAGATGCTCTTCAGAAAATTTTCCCAAAGACTTGTATTTCCAAGAATGTGGTAACTCACAAACTGTACATACTAGCCTTAATTGAATGTTCTTTTTTAGACATGGAAAGTGACTAAAGTATTTACACCCTGGTTTTATCCAGGGAAATAAAAAAACTACTATTTGGAAATTGACTTGAGAATATCAATACAAATGTAAATAATAAAGAAAACATTATTTTCTTAGCCATATTCCAAAAGTTTCCCCTTGGAAGAGATTCAGTTTTGAAGTTAATCCTTTGACAAGCCTACTTTGAGTTTCCGGGGCTGTAGTTTGGTTGGCACCAGGGATGGCTTGGGAGAGATGACAGAAAGCTCTACTGTTCTGCTTAGAAGAAGAAGAGATTTGACACTTCACAGGGAATGGATGGCTACAGGGAGACCCAAAGGCTGATAATGGAGAAGAGAGACTGAGAAAAATTTAATGTAATTCCGAGTAAAATATCATGTGTTGTGTGATGCAAGTTCTCCCATAGTCTTCTCTACAAAATCATTAGTTAATTTGTATTGCTTGTTCATGCTTTATAGGAAGAATTCCTAGTGGGGGAAACTGTAGAAGTACTGAATCCGGCTTCAAGGCTGGTATGAGGTGAAAGCAGGTGTCCACTGAAGATACTACATATGAGATGAGGAAAGATTTCAATGATACGATTTTCAAGTAGAGAATCACTTCCTTTTCTAAGACCCCACATCTCTCATAATTTGTAGAGATAGAACAGAATTTTAAAGATAATGGTCATACTTTTGTGTACCACCCCTAGATTTGTCAGGGAGCACGGACTTAGACAGGAATATATAAGCATGGTGTCTGGAGTGTCTTAAACACCTGGAATTGTAAGTTACATAAACCAGTGATTTTTATTTAGGTTGGTTTGGTTTGGATTGTCATCACTTGCAATGAGAAATCTCCTGCCTTTGATACAGAGAACAATTCTGGTTATCAGCAGAAGGTCAGTCAGGATAAAGAGGGTCAGAGGGATGATAAATGGAGAACAGGTACAGTTAAAAGAAAAGAATCTGGTAGCTAAGGGAATTTGCCAGTCTATCTGCCTTGGACTGATCACTGTCTAAGCTTTAGTTTGAATACTGGGGTTGGCCTCAGAGAAAGAAATCCAAGGGCTTCTCAACGAGAGAAGCATTTTGTCTAACTTTAGCTGTACTTTGGGTACTGAGGAGCTAGCCAGCTGCCAACTTGGATGTGGAAGATGAGTAGAAGAGAAAGTTCTTTGTAACTGGGTCAACATGGATGGAGAGGAAAGAAGCAAGGATTCTGTAGAGGGGTGCACAATAAATTATAAAAGTCACTCACAGTCTAAAGATCTGGCCCTTACTCCTGAACTAGCATTGACCTCTCTTCCTTAGCCAGGCTTCAGTAAATTTTTCCCACTTAACTGCACATACCTATTTATGACCCTGGCTAAAGCCACTTCTTCTATCCTTGTTCCTACTAGCTCAATCATTCTTCCTTCATACTTTCTTTGGGATTCCTGAATCTGTCCCCCATTGGGCTAATCAAGCCTCCGTCTCATAGCTGTGTTTGTGGTTGTACATCTAGACTCCTGCCACCTGCTTTCTTCTTATACAGTATTTTATCCTTTGAGTTTTATTAGGGCACCAACTTTGCCTGTTTGGACTTTTGATCCCATTTGCTAAACTGTGAGAGTCACATGTGGAGGCTTATGGGACTGAATGGTCCACTCCAAGGGAAATTATAAGGGCAGAAAGAAGATAGAGCTTGGAAGAGAGTGGGAAAAATGAATGAAAAATGATTAAAAGTGTTGATTTTCACTTTTTCAACATTAAAAAAATCTTTGTTGTGCTTTATTCTATCTCCCATTATTAGTGGAAGAGTTCTAGTCATGATTCACCAGTAGTTCAAGATGAGCTGCCATGCTGGTTTCTACTCTTCCATCTGGCCCATCAGGAAGTCCCTCCTTGTATTCTGGTTTGAATATCACCTTGTCAGTGGAGCTGTCTCTGAGTACAGTGGCTGCTCTTATTCACAGAAGATATGTCTCAAGACCCCAAGTGGATTTCTGAAGCTGCAGATAGTACCAAACCGTGTAGGTGTTTTTCCCTACACATACATCCTAATTAAAGTTTAATTTATAAATTTGGCACAATAAGAGATTAATAATAATAACTAATAATAAAATATAACAATTTTAACAATATAACCATAATAAAAGTTATGTGAATATGGTCTCTCCGTCTCAAAATACCTTTTTGTATGTACTCATTCTTCTTGTAATAATGTGAGATGAAAAAAATGCCTGCATGAGATGAAGTGAGGCAAATGACGTAGGCATTGGGACGTAACGTTAGGCTACTATTGACCGTCTGACCATACATCAGGAGGATCATCTACTTCTGGACCGTGGTTGATAGGAGTTTGGAGGGGGTAAATGAAACCCTGGAAAGTGAAACCATGGATAAAGGGGAACTACTGTGCCAAATTCCACATCTCCATCACTTCTAGGTTTTATGTGTCTTCATATCATTTATCACCATCTGACAGAGTCTGTGTCTTCCTTGTCTGTTAATGTTTCATCCCTCTTGGGTTAATCTTCTGTTCCCCCAGGGCATAAGATTAGGTACTCAATAGATATTGGCTGAGTGAATCAATGAATGAATGACAAAAAATAAATCAATATTTCTATTATATAACCTTCCCCCTCCCCTCAAAGAGAGAAATTTAGTTAATAGTGCTATTTTCTGTAGGCAGCTTCAAAGACACAGTCATTCCCCCACTCATTTGTATGCATCATGGTTTTATTTTACATGTTTCAAGACATGTAAGTATTAAAAATAAACAAAGCAGATTAAAAAAAAAAACTTGTGAGGGGCGCCTGGGTGGTACAGTCAGTTAAGCACCCAACTCTCGGCTTGGGCTCAGGTGGTGACCTCAGGATCAAGCCCCGAGTCAGGCTCTGCGCTCAGCAGAGAGCTCAAGACTCTCTCTCCCTCTGCCCCCTCCCCCTGCTTCAAATAAATAAATCAATCTTAAAAAAACTGGTGAGAGCTAAGGTCTTAAAAAAATTAAATGTAAGCAAAAAATTTAAAAATATATGATGATTATAAAACATCTTGGGGGAAAATCACATTTGGGGAATATTATTAGGCAAAACAAACAAATTAAACATGTTTTTAAAAACTGAAACTGGATGACAAATTTTCATTACTGTTATTAATCTGCTACAAAATCTTTAGATTATAGATAATATAATCCAATGCCAAGAGCAGCTTTCCTTTAGCCAAGAAATGCTTTACCTCATTCACATAATGCCAACTGGAAAAGTTCTAAGACAATCACCGTGACATTCAGCAGCCTCTGACAGACTTTTAACAAAGTGTGGTGATATGTCAGAGATACCATTTTTCTGATAAAATATTAATGATATATACACTAAGGCATTGAGCAAAGGGAAAGTTCAGTATTGAAAGGGGACAAATCGGACCACCCTGCCTTAGGTGTGTGGGGGTGGGTCTTGCGGCGTGGGTGTCTTTATGATGATCACCTGTGACCAACAAAGAATAACCAGACCCTAAAAAGGAAGTAAGCCATCGAAAGATGTTATCAATAGAGATGTTAAAAGGATTTAAGTTCCCTGGTTAGCTTTCTATAAAAGACCAACCCTAAAGGCCCTCGTTGGCAACCCTGTCGGGACCCCTCTCACACCTGAAAGCTTTTTTTCTGTATCCTTGTTTAATAAGCTTCTATCACTTTACTCACTAAATAAATAAATAAATAAATGGGAAATTTCATTAAAGTATCATTTTTTAAAAAAGATTTATTTATTTATTTATTTTAGAAAGAGAGAGAGCACAGGGGAAGGGGCAGAGGGAGAGAGAGAGAGAATCTCAAGCAGATTTCATGCTAAGCACAGAGCCAGGGGGCTCGATCCCACGACCCTGAGATCATGACCTGAGCCGAAACGAAGAGTCAGATGCTTAACCAACTGTGCCACCCAGGAGCCCTCATTAAAGTATCATTTTAATCAATGGACACATGAAACTTTACTCTGTCATATTAAAATTAGTTTAGGGAATGTGTTTTGTCAAAAATTTACCTATGAATGAATTAAATCAATTTGAGATTTTGAAATCTGATTTTATAAAATACATCCAAGAGATATTGTTCTTTCACAAAAGGAATATTTAAGATCATCCACAAAGGACTAGTTTTCAACAATTTGAAATTGATACTGAGAATTCCAGAAGTTGAAATGGTTGACTATAGGTTTAGGTCTGGTAGTAATGAGGGGAAGATGTCAGATAAGCCAAAGGGTAACATCTACAAATATTCTGCTTCCTTTTTACTGCCAAATAGCACCGCATGCTATTTCTTTCTACCTACCTCAGAGGCTTCCACGAATTCAAAATACCCTGGCAATAGGTGAGGCAGTGCCCTGTTTCCCTCTGTTGATACTTCCTTTGTCTCAACCTGGCTCTACTCTCCCATCACCTCTCTTTCCTACCTCCCTGGAATCATAACTTTCCAAAAGCACTCCATAATTAAATAGACATGAGCCTTTTATGTATACACAACCCTTCACACATACACACACACACACATCCTACATTATGCTTACGTATACACATTTTATGCTGTATCTATATATGGTGCTTCTATAAACATCAGTACCAACAAACAAGTTTATAGACCCTAATGCTAACATTGGCAGAAGCTAAAAAATGAAATATAAAATCAACACATGTTACAATTTTACTTGCCAACTATACCTTAAAAGAGGTGAAAAACAAATAAAACACGTATTTCCCAACTGAAAAATGGATAGAAGATGATTGATAGATAGATGATAGATGATAGATAGGTAGATAGATAGATAGATGCAGGATTTTTAATTATGTACAATTTATCAACTCCAGATCATTGAAGAAATGTTACTAATATGCTAGCACATAAAAATAAGTGATACACTATAATATGCTTGAGAATATTATTTGTTGAAAATTTTGCTAGAGGCTTTAAGTTTCCTTTATCTTCCTAATTTGGTTAATGGGATTTTTTTTCTTCATTTCCTTTGAATGGTTCCCTATCTCCTGGGAATTGTAGAAATTGATGTTTTACTCAATCTACTTGTAAGGAGGTTTTAGCATATAGTTTGTGAAAGGGATAATCACAGGAGGGCAGTTCACACAGAGAGTGTTTGTTTTTCTGAGGCAATATTCAAGGTGGATTTAAGCTCAGCATAGGTTGAACACCATTTCCCGTGTCACTGGCACTGTGTGATGAAAACTATACCCTCAATGATATCCTCACCCTTCAAAGGAAGTGTAGACATAATCCCTTATCTAACCGTCAGGCTCATTTCTCATTGTCAGGTTTTTATAAAATTGCTTGCATGGTAATTGCCCAAATTAAAGGGTAAGAAAAGCAGTCATAATAAAAGGTTTCCCACAAAATCATCATTTAGTCTTAATTTTTTCATGCATCAGAATAGGAGCTTGGCAGCTTTGTCCAAGTCTCCAAATTTCTAGAACTGTCCGTGATACGTCAACTACTTTATATATAGCTGAGGTGGTTTGTGTATGTTCATTTCTGTCATCGAAATGCTTTCTGTTACTTTGAAAATCCTTGTAAACTCTTTTGAGTGTTCTGCACAGTGGCCAATTTTGAAAGACCTTTTCTTTTTAAATACCTTTATTTAGAGGAAACATAAATAAAAGAGCCATCAAAATCCTGTCTCTGCAAAGGGTTGAATTCAGAGAATTAGTGAAGTATTTCATCCAGAAAGTGATGCTATGATGTGGATGAAATGAAATGTACTGAAAGCTATCTTTATGCTATGAGAAAAGTCTAGCCCCAGAGACATGGTATAAATGCTTACTAGTTAAGTCTTTAAACTATGAGTCATGACCCATGATTAGTGAAGTATTCCTCCTCAGCTTTCAGTAACCATGAAGGTAATTTTTATAGAAGTAGTTTTTACCCTACCCATAGTGATAGCTAGAAAAGATAAACTCCTACACAAGGCAGTGGTGGGGGCAGTGAGGGAGGAGGTTACGATCTGCGTGGGCAGCTGTAGGTTGTCAGGGATGCTTTATAGTCTAAGATGAGGCTCCTACTCATCTAGCTTGAGCAATTACCAGCCACTTTTCAGTTGCTTAGTTGTCCCCTTCTCTCTCTCTCCCTTCCTCTCTCTCTCTCCCTGTCAAATCCAACACATATGTTCAAAAAACAGCTTGCAGTTCTTATTAGAACAACACTTGAGCTTGTATCAACTTGCATCAGCCGATGGAATAAATTATTAAGATCTTATTAACACACATTTTATCATGCAAGCCACGTGTTTCTGTAAATATCCTATTGAGTTGTTCCATTTAAAAATAAAGACGGTGTGTCCTTCAGGATATCATGTGTGTGTGTGTGTGTTTCCTTCAATATTTTAAATTCAGCATTTCATTTGAAATTATCCAAAGCCTTGGGTCATACTGTTCCTAGTTTTCACCAAACAGATAATTTCTAATTTCTAATTTCTATATTTGCGTTGCTCAGCCTGACACTGTGGCTCAAAATTATCTTAGTAGAGAATACACTCCCTTGCAAAAGCACTTACCAAACAGAAATCGATATTCTGAATTTATTTTTCTCTTAAAACTGAAGTCTTCATAAAACTTTTTAACATTAGCTTTGCTTTTATCACAGACCAAACAATCTCAAATGGCCACATTTTATATTTTGTGTAAATGTACATATGTATCTATGTCTCTCTCTCTACTTGGGTACATACACTCATACAGACAGAGGTACATGGGGTGAAAAATAAAACAGAAGTTACAGCAGCACATTTTCACAAGCTGTTTGTCAATTTTATAATCCTACCACCTCCTGAAAAGGTGTTCAGTGGGCAATCCTAATCTGAAAATCTGCAGATCCACGGTTGCCATGAAGAGTTGGCAATGACGATGAAGCCACGCCTCCTCGTCACTTTAGAGGCCCTTTCACGCCTCATTAATACAGGGCAATGAAACGGAGTGCACTGCTTACATCCCCGGTCTCGACTGCCTGTCACCACAACCTGAGGAGGTTCTTCCTCTTTATCCACAATTTTAGCACGAGCTTTTGTGGCCTAATTTCCAGAAATCAGCTCCCCTTCCAATTATCACTCTGATTATTTCTGAGAGCCCAAGGGAACCATATCACGTACTCTCCAGGACAAAGGCCTCAGGTTTTCCGATTCCAGCAGACTTGCCGGCCTTCGCTCAGCTGCTGTGGCAGAGTTGCCCCTCACAAGTTTGTGGTCTTCGGAGAACAGCAGTCCTCTGGTGGAACTGTGCTGGGGCTCCCTCGATGGCCTTGAGGAGTATCGCTACCCCACCTAATTCCCATACCACGACTAGGACCGGGATGTAATTTTTCTTTTTTTCTTTTTTTTTTTTTAAATATTTAATTTATTTATTTGACAGAGAGACACAGCGAGAGAGGGAACACAAGCAGGGGGAGTGAGAGAGGGAGAAGCAGGCTTCCCGCTGAGCAGGGAGCCCGATGCAGGGCTCGATCCCAGGACCCTGGGACCATGACCTGAGCCGAAGGCAGACGCTTAACGACTGAGCCACCCAGGCGCCCCCGGGATGTAATTTTTCTTAAGAATTTCCTGAAGAGTTGAAGATAATGGATAAGTAACTCAGAAGGTACCTTACAACTGCGGCTTAAGACCCAAAGGTGGCTTTTTTTTTTTTTTTAAGATTTTATTTATTTATTTGAGAGAGAGAGAGAGCACATGAGAAGGGGGTAGGGTCAGAGGGAGAAGCAGACTCCCTGCTGAGCAGGGAGCCCGATGCGGGACTCGATCCAGGGACTCCAGGATCATGACCTGAGCCGAAGGCAGTCGCTTAACCAACTGAGCCACCCAGGCGCCCCAAAGGTGGCTTTTTATAACTCGGTGTGGCCGGCAGTAAGGGACTGTATAACCCCCAAATCATAGGAAACCTCGGATATCCACACCTCAGGGTTCACGGAGGGAAATGTTCCCTTCTGCCCAAGCTGATAAACAGAATGTCTGAGATGATCTAGCGACTTTATAGGCAGCCTCTTCAATCCTCACAACAACCCGATAATAATGATAATTACTACCACCACCATAATAATCCTTTTTACAGATGAGGAAAATAGGGCCCAGAGAGGCTAAAAGTTATCTGGCTCAGGATCACAAAACCAGGATCTGAAAACCAAAAGTGTCTGACTCCCTCACTTCAGGGATCTAGAGGCAACTAAAACTCTGGTAGTGGTCAGAGCGCTAACTTCAAACACATGATTTAATGAAATTCTGACAGCTTCTTGAGCGAAGGAGATGGGAGGGCACCTTGCCATGAGGAAGGAGCCAGGTGAGAGAAAGCAGCAACCACATTCTGAAGGCGAGGAGGAACAGCTCATCTGAAATAGCATGTCCTGTTGCAGACCTCCAAGCTACAGCAGTGTTCACGTTGTTGCACTCTGAATCCAGAGGAAAAGACGTTCCTTCAGCCGCACAACTGCCCTGGCTCCTTCACCTTGAGGCAGGAATCCTAGCAGATCCTAATACTGCACCCCCAGTATCATGTGCAGTGGGGAGGAAGAGAAAGAGACATGATATTATTTTTATTGTCCTTTAAAAAGCTTCCTTCCCATTCCAAAGAAAGTCCAATCTTATAGGTAAACATTGGTTAAGTCATGATTCATCTGATGGCTTGGTGGCTTGGACTATGAAGGTGAGTAAATATATGACCCTCGAACAGCATGGGCTTGAACTGTGTGGGTCTACTTATATGTGGATCTTTCTCGATAAATGTATTTTCTCTTCCTTATGATTTTCTTAATGTTTTCTTTTCTCTAGCTTATTTTATTGTAAGAATACAGTATAGAATATGCATAACTTACAAAATATGTGATAATTGACTCTTTATGTTATTGGTAAGGCTTCCGGTCAACAGTAGGTTATTAGTAATTAAGTTTTTGGGAAGTCAAAAGTTATATGTGGATTTTCAACTGCATGGGGACTTGGTGCCCCTAACCCTCACATTGCTCAAGGGTAACATACATATATGTGTATACACACACACACACTTATGTAAAGTTAGAAGTTACAGTGCTATTTAACAAAGGTATAGGGAATGATGTGGACACTATAAAGCCAAGTCAAAACCTGGGGACCCAAATGCCAAGGCTAACAATATGGTAAGCACCATAAGAGGATGTTCACCACTGGAAAGAATAGAGGCCAGAGGTGAAAAAAAATAGTGGGTCTATACCTAGTGGGCAGTCAAGAGTCAAGCAATAAGGTCAAGGCAAATTACATGTCAGTGAAACAAGCAAGAATGCAAGTTCTATTCCTTAAAAATACGGATGGCAATTTGCAGTTGCACTTCCTCAACATAATTAAATTCATGGCAGATGGTACAATTCTTTGCATTGTCATGTAGATGTTACAACTACTCTAAAAATATAACAATTTTAATGGCACGTCACTTCATTTTATCTGTTATCCCAAATTATTTGATGCAATTGCTTCTTCTTCAAGTCATAACACTTATACCTTCAAGATTCTACAAGCTCAACAGCAATTATAGTGACACTTCCTGTAGAATTTATGAAGTATATGCTCAAGTTAAAGTCTAAGCTGAGAAAATAGAATGGCTTTACGAGATTTTATTGCAGAAATCTCTATCCTAACAACATGATACTATCTTTAAAGTGATGAATACAGGCCTAAGATAGCACACTTCTTCCCCAGTCAGGGTGTAAACATGATTCCTAGAGATATACAAATATACCTAAGCTAGATATCTTAGCTCTGCCCTCTAGGCATAACTAAACTTGATTTCATAATTCTAAATGCTCAGACTCATAGCCAGGGAGCACCTTTTCAACACAAAACTTCCAGACTTGTAGAACCATCACCAGCCAAGCAACCCTCCTGTCTAAAGAACAGTGTCCGTATGATAACACTAGAATCTGCTCTCCCTAAACAACCTCTCCTAGGAAATTCAATTTTACTGAACTTTCCAGATTCTGACCCAATCCAAGTTAGTGCTTTTGTTCAACTGCACTTCATACATGATCTCAAGTCATCTTTTCATTGGTCAAGCTTATTAACAAATGGCAAGTGGACAAAATCATATTCACTGAGGGAATTTTTCTGGGTCAGAGATTGTGATTCTTAATCCATTCCCTGTAACTTTCTTTAGAAAAAAATCATTTCCAATAAGAACATAATTATTTCATCGATCCCTTCTAAATATTTTCAAGTCTACTTTATTGTAACTACCACAGTCATGTTTACCTTGATTCTGTCTTCTTTTTGGCCAACTTGGTTTTGTTGTCTACCTATAACCATTACAGCAAGGTGTCAGAAAGAATTTTTAGCCTAAGCCAAGACCTTTGATCTCCAACATATCTAGTCCAAGGGTGTGGTTCTGAGGCCCAAAGAAAGGCCCTGGGAATTTGATGATTATATTTAGAGTCTTTGACCTTTTCCACCTTCTGCTGCTCATAGCCAACATGCCTAAGCCTCACCCTACTCCTCCCGTGGGATTCTCCTAACAGTCGGTCAGTACATATTGTGCAGATTTGTACAACTTTCCACTCATATAGACACAGACTACTTTTAGGAAGGAAAGAATTAAGTAAAACACTTTAGTTTCTCCTCCCAAAGGGCTCTGGGTGCAATAGTTTGACTTACTCCTGTCAACTGGAGTGATAACTGGATGTGATAACTGACTCGGATCCAACAAACTGTATGAGTATGTTGGCCTGTCTTCTCCTTGGTTCTCATTCCTGAATTTCTACAGTAACCTAACATCCTGATTCACTGTTTTGGCTGAGTTTTCTGTACTAATTGGCAAGTCAGACCTCCTGGCCTCCCGCAGAAAACATCCTGATACCCACAGTTTACCCACATAGCTCCCTAGTCGTATCATCAGCTGAAGCTGAACCTGTGCTGACACATTTCTCATTAAGTTTCCAGCAATGACTGGAACACTTGCTTTCTGATTTCTGCTTGCTTGGGAACTGCTTGCTAACTTGAGGAAGTTATGTATATTTTTAAAAAGTTATCTTCTAATTGTAAACTTAGTTTGCATGAAGCCTCATCTCACTCTGTTTTTCCCCATTTAAACTCTTAGTGTGGATCCATTCCTCAGGGATGATGTTGGCAATATGTCCAGAAGAGAGTGAAGACAGCACCCTGTCTGAAAGTGTGAGTGAGTTTCACACTCTGAGGCTCCTTTATTTCCACATATCATCCTCCAGAAGGATTTGCTTAGGTAACAAGGTGGAGATGCTTTTCTTTGGAAGATTTTTCAGAGGTTTTCTCGTAAGAAAAGCAGTGTGAGTGAGGAAAGAACCCAGCTTTCTGAGGAGCACAGTCCATAGGTATCCAGTGAGCCAGCGAGAACAAGGGAGCAGGCAGCCGCTAGATGTTCTGGCTCCCTGAGGGGGAAGGGACAGCCCTCTGGACTCATTCCCTCGGGGGCGCAGTGAAGCATGGCTTTTTGAGAGATGGGAAGTGAGGAGCCTGGGTGGGCAGGGTGTTTGTCAGAATCTAGAGGAATGATTTCAGAATGAGGCAAGAAGTGCTCCAGACCTGCTTGAGGGATCACAGAGCAAATGATAGGGGATTGATTGTGTTGTTTTGTTTATTTTTCTCAGAGGTGAGGCTGTGGGCCTGTGCATTGGATACCCTTTAATGTTTTTGCAGAAGACAAAAATAAAGCCAGAATTACAGAATTACACAGAATTACAATGTTTAATAGTAATGTACATTTTTAAGTATCTGACAGGGCAGTCTGTCAGTTTTTGCTGTGTAGCAAATCACTCTAAAACTTAGTGATGTTATAAAACAGGCAATTATTTAGTTCACAATTCCATGGATTATCCGTTTGGGCTGGGCTCTGAGAGGCAGTTTTGGTCACAGTGGGAGTCACTATATGTTTGCTCTCAGCAGCAGGCCAGGCTAGGCAATCATGCTGGCTGGTCATTAAAGTAGGTGGAGGGAGAGGGAGCACCTGGGACACATGTCTCTCCTCATGATGAGAAAAACTGAAAAGTCACATTGCTTCTCCCAACAAGAGAATAGAATCTATTTCTCTATTCCCTGAATCTGGGCTGGCCTTATAGCTTAGTTTGGCCAGTATAATATACAGGAAGCAAAGTCATTTCTGAGCCTAGGCCTCAAGAGGCATGTTTGTTTCTGTTCCTCCTTTTCAGAACTCTACCAGTTACCAATGAAACATTAATGAAATATCACTGAAATGTGAATTGCATTCTGGATGGGAATGTGTGGTTTGAAACTGGCTGTTTCAGGTACAGAGTCAAACTTACAAAATATTGTGTTGCTTCAATAACTTAGCCAAACTCAAAATCTCACTTTTCACCCAACATCCATGAAACACTATATTTCTTGAGAAATGACAAGTATTTAGGTTGGTATCCTTCTTGCTTTGATTATTGCAGGCTTATTGTTCTGCTTTACTAAGAGAGTACAGATTCCTTATGGAGGTGGCTATTACTGTGTGACTTGTAATCAAACAGGCTTTGAACTATGGGCATAAGGAATTTTTACCCTAAACTGAAGAAATTCACAGAGAGCACTCCTCTAAGATCCTAAGGAAAATACTTTGAGCCTTGTTACCAGTGACACAAGACAGGATGGAAACCTCAGAACCTGACAAAAATCAGCAGCCAAAGGAGAGATTTCTGGGGTGGTTCATGACCTGTCTTTCTGACAGACAAACCATGGAGAATTACCTTGCCATGCAAGAACAAGTCCAGAATAGACAGTGACTAGGAGAATTCCCATGGCTTCCCATCCAAATTAGAAGGCAACCACCCAGATCAATTGGGAGAAGTGACAGGAAGTTGCTTGACAAAGGAGAAACTGGTCAGGTCCAAGTGGAATATATTTATAACCAAGGATGCCCGAACCATTTTGATATTCCCACACTGAGATGAAGTAGGAAAAGATGAGTCTCCAGAGGTTCTTCAGGAGCAGGACAAAGGAGAGAGATCCAATTCTAGAAAATGCAGTGGCTTTTGAGAGCTAGCAATAGTGCCATAGCTTCTGAAGTCAGACCCAACAAACAAAAACCTAATGGTGGAAATAATCAGGTTCTCCAATTATAATCAGCAAACATCCCACTCACAATTTACTTTCAAACTCCACACTTGCCTGTCAACCTGAACCTCAGTATAGGCTACATTAGCTAACTTGACTTCATCAGGCTGAGATGGGTCACAAACTGGAGAGATATTTACCCCTGGCAATTCACAAACCTGGCCATGGGTAGGCAATTAAAGGGCTACCTCTTTGCTAATGTTTTGTTTCTTGAAATGGGTGTTGTTTATACAGGTATATTCAGTTTTTGAAAAATTCATCAAGCTATATATTTACAGTACATGCACTATTTCTATGTATCATACATCAATTAACAATTTCAAATTTAAAAATAAAACACTACCTCCTAAATTCTTCTAACATTGAGGTTTGGACTTTGCTTTGGCTGTGTTGAGAAGAAACATGTAGTCACAGGTTATAACCATGAGAAGTTTTCCAGAGAAATGAATCCTCCTTTTCACATTACCTGTTGTCACAACCTTTGGGATGAAAGAAGGAATCACACAGACACTGATTCCTGGCTGAGTCTGGCAGAGGCCCCTGGGTGCAGGGACTCCGACCAGAGAAGAAGGAGATATGGGTTCCTGCTGGACTGCAAGTAGAAAGACTGCCGAATCAAAATGAATATGGACTTCCACATTACAGAGGGTGACACAGATTTTACTAGGAAGTCACCAGAAATGTTCCATAACCATCTACTGTGAGAAGAGCAGTCACAGAGACAAGGTCATTACATTTTTGGAAGGTGTATTAGAAAACACCCTATTCGTCCACCTGTGAGTCTTTCTCCTGTTGTGTCTCCTTTATTTTTATATTACTTCCACACTCACACAGGACCCTTCACTCCTGGCACATCTGGTCACCAAATGTGTGGAGGTTTTCCCCCACAACAAGTAACTCTCTGTGACACTAGCTGTGGGTCCTACAATTCAACTCATATCTGATACTATCCACCCAGAGATAGTGTCAGATCCCACAGGTTAAGGCCTCAGTCTCACAAGACCGCCCACCTCCAACTTCAGAGGCCAGTTGCAAATCTAGATTGCCACATGTGCTTCTGACAGATTGGCTATAGATTGGGAGTTCCAACAACTCCCTCCTTGGACTTCAGACACCAGTCACAAGTCCAGGTTTTTACCTGTCTTTCTGACTGACACACTATGGATGGGAAGTTCCCACCACCTCAACCTTGGTCAACTTGCTAGAGTTGTTCACAGAACTCAGAGGAACATTTTACTAGATTGTTGGTTTATTATAAAAAGATCTAACTCAGGAACAACCAGATGGAAGATACGCAGAGGGCAATGTATGGGGAAAGGTGTGGAGTTTCCATGACCTCTCACAACAGGCCACTTTCCCCAAATCGCCATGCCTTTACCAACACAGAAGCTCTCCAAACCCCATCCTTTTTAATGGGGCTTAATGGAGTTTTAATGGAGGTTTCATTACAGAGGCATAATTGATTAAATCATTGGCCATTGTTGATTGATTCGACCTCCAGCCCCACTCCCCTCCCTGGAGGTCAAGGATAGAAAGAAAAATTCCAACCCTTTAATTTCATGGTTGGCTCTCCAGGCAACCACAGGTACAGTCCAAAAGTTATTCATTAACATAACAAAAGGTAGTTTTATGGCTCTTATCACTTAAGAAATCCCAAGGGTTTACAAAGCTCTGTGCCAGAAAGGCAAAGTCCAAATATATATATTTCTTATTATAAATCACAATATTGGGGTGCCTGGGTGGCTCCGTCGGTTAAGCATCTGCCTTCGGCTCAGGTCATGATCCCGGAGTCCAGGGATAGAGCCCTGCGTTGGACTCCCTGCTCAGCGAAGAGCCTGCTTCTCCCTCTGCCTCTGCCTGTTGCTCCCCCTGCTTGTGCTCTCTCTCTCTCGATCAAATAAATAAATAAAATCTTAAATAACTAAATAAAATAAATAAGTAAATAAATCACAATATCGCAAAAGGTCTTTGCAGGTAAATGTCATGGTCTATCTATTCTCAAGGGAACTGGACTTTGTTTCTTTGACTGAGACACCACACCATTTTGGCTCACTTGGATATATTCAAGCAGAGTGGTAGGGCAGAAGAGATTGAAATGAAGAAATGAATGGGTAGAGGGAAATTGGAAATGACGAAGCCCTTTAAGTTTAGTTTTGGATCTACCTCTTACCCCAGCTGACCTTAGCAATTCTTGGTTGATTTGTGAAACAATCATAGTAATCTGTGTGGGAGTGGGAAGTATACCTGTACCCCTGAAACAAATAATACATTATATGTTAATTAAAAGAAAGAAATAAATAAAAATAAATAAATAAATAAAAACTGAGGAAAATTAAGGCACTGTTGGATAAGCAAAAATAAATAAATAAATAATAAATAAATAATAAGTAGCCAGGAGATAATGTTTGTAAAGTATCTGATATATAATAGATGATCAGAAATTATTGCTAGTCGTTATTCCCAATCATCATCATCAAACTCACACATGTGAATTGCTTCAATTTATAGTTAATTACCATGCAACACAACAATGATAATATAAGTTATTAAAGTTTATCCAAGCTCATGTTTATAGTGAATTTGGCTAAATTTCAGCAATGGGCTCTGTCCATATGTGTTTATTCTTTATATTACATGGATCACTTATTCACAATTTTCAAAACCAGCGAGAATGACCATGAAAACCTCTTGAATTTATGACATTATTTTTTTTATTTTTCCCTCCATCTTAGTAGGTAAAGGAGAGAGTATCATTTATTAAATGATAAAAAGTGTTCTTAGTGTCACCCAATCAGAAATATTATTGCCAATAGTAATACTTATTAGCTTCATTCAGTAAATTAGGCATTTGAGTATATACTTTTTAGTTGTGCTGAGGGTCCAACTCTTCTAGGTCTTTAATGCTTTGGTTTAAGAATTGAATGAGTTAGTATACTTCCATGAGTAGAATTGACTCAGAGTAGACACACTTGTAGACAATAAGAAGATTGTATTTTTTTTTTCTCTTCAACTATACAAGGGACCTTAAAAACCTTAAAACCAATCAAAATGGAAATGTGCTGTTTGCTATTTGGGGTGATACCAAATTATAGACTCTTTGACCTGGGATGGGATTTTTAGGCATCATCTCGTACAAATCCCATTTTTAGGTAAAGGAATAGAAGCCTTTAGGGGTTAAATGAATCTGATTTGTAGTAATGCTGTTAGAATGAATGCCACTGGAGAAAAATGAATTCGTTTAAATTAAACTTCTGTGGACAGATCTCAGCATTTTTCTCCTTGGTGTATAAAATGATTTCCAATACAAGCTTTAAAATTATTTTGTGAGTTTCAAAGTGCTGGAGGTAAAGTTTTACATTTGTTATGCAATCTTCTGAGTCCTTTGGGACAAAACAGTGAGGACCCCTCCCAAATTTCAGCATAGTAAATGACTTTTCCTTAAAATAACCATAAAGCTAATCATTTTAGTAACTGTTTTTACAGTTTTAAAGTTCCTGTCTATTCCCGAGTGCACAAACCCCACAATGCTGTAGATGTGCAGTTAAGATCTGAAGAGCGCATGAAGACACTTGGCTGTAAAGAAGGGTCATGGAAGGTGGAAATCACAGCTTAGGATCAAAAGTTATTTCTCCATTTAGACTTTCAATTAAAAGCAAGAAACTGCTAGAATAAAAATGTCCCTTCGGATCAGATGTGTCAGGCTTCCAGTACCCAAACTCCATTTTTACACAGATGGGGAATGTGAAAATTATTCAATGTTGATCTTATAGAATTTGATCCAGAATGCCTGACTTCTAAGTTAATGCTCTCTGGGTGGTAATTCCTGTAAGATAGAAATGATCAAAAGCAAATTTAATGTTGAAAACAGGTATGGTTCCTGAATTTGGATAAGAAAATAGATTCATGTGTATTGAAAACAGGAAGGGATACAGTTGTGGTGAGGGTAAAAGTCAAAGGGGTTGACTGTCCGAGTTCTCCTGGGGCGTCTCTACTTGTCAACACCTGGGGTTCTTTTAAAGATCACCACATCTTTGGGCCTGGCGTACAGTGATAACTGGACTTTGGTCCCCCACAGCTGCATTTCTGATTTATCTACATCCGCGATTCTCATCCATCCTTTCATCCTCTTTAGAAAGGAGATTTATGCCCCTTCTCCCTCCCAATTATTTGTCTATCATCTTTTTGGCAGAATTTTTCAGAGAAAAGTTGGTTCCAGTCCTTAGGAAAAAGCAGAACTGTAATAATTGAATGGTTTAAATCATATATTGTTTAGCCCCTTGTTATCCATAACTGGAATTTTAAAAAGCACACACACACACACAGTAATGAGGGAGAACTCAGCAAAAATGTATAGAATTACTCAAGTCCTTAAAACAACAGTTCTATTGGGAAAAAAAAATAGAGGAAAAAAATCAAATTTAACCATTATATCATGAGTATAACTGTTTCCAGAGTTTTATGAATGGGTATTCAGTTTTGCAAAATGATGACAAATTGTCTGTTCTCTATGTCAATTTTCATCCAGATGAGCTTTCCTCAAATAGCAAAGTCAGCTATACTCCTGGTTGTTATGATAATTTGAATCCGGGAGAAAAAAAATACCATTTTTTTTTTATGAAGTAGAAAGCCCAAATTAAACACTAAGTTTTATTACCAATAAACCGGGATAGGAGACAGTAAAGCACAAGCCATATTCCCCTTCTAGATTGATACCCATCCAGCTGAAGCTCCTAGCACAACCATCTCTGTCCTTTAAGTAATATTACAGGTGATGTCCTTAAGTTATAATAAAAATACACTCTCTGCTTTGACTCTCTCATGGAAACAATAAGGACCAAAGTTTGGCAAGAGATGGCGGCCTCCCTCTTGAAGGACTCTGGAGGGCCATCAGATGTCCCTAATCCGTAGAAAGCTCTCACTGAACAGATAGAATTTAGTTTGAACAACTCCCAAAGAAACTTTACTTTAATGGAGCTGACATTGCCAGGTTGGCTTTATCATATTAGTTAGAAGCTCTGAAAGTAAATTTCTCAACTGTAGTATTTACATTATTGTCTTCTTTCAATGAAGACACGCATGATGTGGAATCTGGGATGTTGGGAAACAGAGTTGGTGGCAGAGAGGGAGAGGGCAGGCCTGGAATGGGGCCAGAAAGAAAGCACATGGAAGCATTTTGCTGGTATTCCTCGGGATGCCTGCAGCCAGCCACGAGGTGCAGCTGAGGTCCAGGGGAGCCTTCTTATGAGGTGACACATTCGGCTCCTCCTTCAAGGCAGATTGCATTTGCCCTTTCCCAAGCCCAAAGCTTAGAAACCTCCATCCTTGACACTTATAAATACTCTTGAGATTACCTCTGGATAAAAGAAGCACTGAGTATGACTTTCTTTTTTCCAAACTTAACTCTCAATGGCCTTGTCTTACTTCACTAGTGTCATTTTCTCCTTCTTTCCCCTTTTCCCTCAGACACTTGTACCCTCAAGCCATGTGAAATTAATTTTGGATCAATCACTTTAGATACTAGTCTTCAAGTTGTATTAAAATATTTTTCAACTCATTTCCTTGTTTTTCCCTAAAGGTAAATCACTGAACAAAATGCTCTTTTGTGAACAGTAAAAATAATTTGGTTGGCAAATAGCAGCTTTTCCTTCCAGTTGATGTTGAGTGGCTTAGGAGTACACTAGAAGCAATGTAGTGCTTTGTGGACCAGCCACCGCTTTATTTCATCGTGGTGTTTTATAGAGTCCGGCTTCCCTTTTACAGTTCTAGGGATAGGAGGTGGAGGTAACAAGATCTGTTTTTGTGTTTTACAGACTCTCTCTTCTCCAACATTTCCTGAGGTAAATGAAAATCGTATCTTATTTCATTTTCCATTGTCTAGCATCGCCATCCCCACTGTCCATCCCATAGTTTTTAATGGAAATAACCTTCCTGCATAACCTTCCATAGACTCTGAAACAAACTTCTATGCTTTCTCTACATTCTTTAATTTATGTGGTCATCAAATGAAGAGGTGCTTGGCTTGAAACAAGATTGGACACACTTTGGGAACACTTGAAAGTTGTAATGACCTTGTGCATTTGTATAGCACCCTGTAATTATAAGAGAAATTTCAGAAAAGGAAGAGCTTAATTAGATCTAGAGATTCCAGTCTGTAAGAATGACTTTATCACCTTATTGCTGTTTGCTGATATGTCTCCTCGCTCTTTTGGTATCACACTAAGATGGCATAGTCTTGTGAAACATTAAGTAATTATTTTTCTCACATGGAAATAAACTAACAGGATAAATGTAATTTTGTGTTATTTAAAAATACTTTTTTAAAAAGAAATGTTCAAAAGACTTTAGGAGACCTTGCAACAATGGTATTTTCATATCAAATGTTTAATAACTCAAATTAAGGACAGATTGTTTACTTCCTAGTTTTGTTTAGATTTTTAAATTTTCTTTTTAGGTTGAGTGTCCGTGCAAGCTAACGGCATTATGGACTATTTTTTCTTGTGAAAATTTTTTGAAAGTAAGGAAAGGCATAAAGAAAAATATGAACATTCATGACTTCACCATCCAGGATTGATATTTAATAACATTTTGTCATAAGAAAAATAATGTTGAATTTCCCACTGTGATTCATTGACTTTGCGAAGTATGTGTGTAGAAGTGGGAATCACAGAGGTGAAATCCTTCTTAACTCATGTGGTCAAGTCTGTTATCCTGAAGTGCAATGCCGTGTGATGAGAGCTGGAGTCAGTCAAACAGGCAAGCTCTGACCCACTCTGGCCTTTCCAGCGCATTGCCAACCTACTATTTGCTGTTTACTCAAGCTCGCCATAACTACCTGAAGAATGAATACTTCAACATAAACCAGTGGTGCAAATAACCACTAGCGATTACTACTGGGTACTTTATCAGCCATGATCTCATTCCCGAACTGACAAGTTTCTTTATCATTTTGGAAAGGTTTGCCACTACTGATAATTATATAGCCTATTTTCTAGTATGATGAGAAAAATACACATAATCCCTCTTCTGTTGTGCCAGTGAAGCAATATGGAGACTAAAAATATAATTTCCCTTCTAAGTAAAAAAAAACCAAACAACAACAACAAAAAAACACTCAGCAACTTCTTTCTTTCTTTCTTTCTTTTTTAAAGATAGTGGGCTTATTTCTAAATTACTTGGAAGGTTGAGTATTTAAATGTTAACCTGGGTGCTAGCTCTCTCAGGGAAAGAAATAGAAAGATGAAACAGAGGAACATTCCTAGAAATGAGTGTGTGACCTACGTGGTCCTTACAGTAAATTATACTAATTCTACATTTATGTTTATGTGTTGTGATCCTATTAAGCTGAGATAACTTTTCCATTAAGTGGGCAGGTTGATTTCCTGTAGTACCCCCGATTGCTTGAAGAGGTGTGTTGTTTTCTTGTGTTTCCATTACAACATAGAGACTAAGAGGGAATCCTCTGTGGTATTTTCACATAGGTTATGAATCTTTTATCTGGTGGTTGTATTTGTATGGGAGAGGTGAATATTAATAGCATCTTGGCAGCAGAGTGACTTTCTTAAAAAAGGGGTTTCCCTGTGTATGGGTGGATTAACCTTTCAAAATATATGTTTCTACTTAAACCACTTAGTTACTGTTTGATTCAAAGAGTCATAAAGACAACCTCTCCACATCTCTGTTAGACCTTGTAGTATGCTTACCTAGATCTGAGAGGGACTTTCAGTAGAGAACATGGTGAGTAACATAACGCCGTGTGCCTTTACTTTCATTTCGCTTGCTTACCAGAGTTTGCTGTATTTCTTTTTTAAATGCCTGAAGTTTTCATATTAAAATGGCATGTGTGATTGATGATAAGTTTGGCAATGGCAATTAAGATATGGTTTCATGTATTCCAGGTGGGAAGTAAGATGGAACTTCTGAAATGTAGTAATGTGTGATGTTCTCCTTTAAAATATTCATAGCTTTTACCAGTTAGCCCCCTTGTCCACATCACAGAACAAAGTTTTTGAAATGACACATTGAACTCTATGAATGTTAGCCTATTTACTTTATTATTTCTAGCAATTCTGTAAAGAAAAACTAAATTTAAGTGCTTATATGAATAATTTAACTATGCTTTGTCCTTTCAGTCTGTTACGGGGGTTAACAATCTTGATGGAGGAATAATCAGTGCAGGGCATCAGGCAGCGTGAGTCACCAAATTCTTCATGGTACCATGCAATCATGTTGATAGGAGGCATAAAAAGATCTTAAAAAGTGTATTTCTAAATATAAAGTCACTGGACTATTTTATTCAAATAGCCAAATGTTTCCAAGGAAATAGAAAAATTAACCTCCTTGGGCGTACTTTAAGTGTAAGCAATCAAACTGACATCCAAGGAAAGTTCATTTTATAAGTCAGGGGCGGACAAAGGTAGACTAAATGCCTGTGAGCATAGGGACAATGTTTCATTAACCTAGTAACATTAAGTTTCTGGCTTGGCCACAACATTTCTTGTTGTAAAATGCTAAGGGACTTCATTCTTAGGAATCACAGGTCATGCTCTGTTGCAGAAACTCCAAAAGCCCTCTTTTAAACAGCAGAGCATCCACAAGCCTATCCCTGGTAGCATAAGGGCTTGCACAGGGCCTTAACACTGTGTGTGAGAAGCAAGTGTTTGTAGGATGGGTCGGTGTGAACTCACTAATTTCAGATATGCTCGCCTCAGTTTTTTTAGGCAATTTTTTAAAAATCATAATTGTAATGTTTTTTTAAAGTCCAGAAAATAAGGGGAAACATATCTTCTCATTTTCCCCTTTCCTTTTCACTCCTTGTCTCTCTCTCTCTCTCTCTCCCTGTCTGTTTCCCTCTCCGCTTGCTTCTATTCTCTCTCTCCACTAAGTCTACATTTTAATTAGCATATTATTGGTTTCCACTACAACTTTTCCAATGAAATTTGTGGCCACTGTACCATTTCCCAATTTAAATGAGGTAAATGACACAGGAATGAGGAAGAAACCATAGCTTCTGAACATGGGAAATTGAATATTAAGCTCAATTCCTCCAGTTAAAGGAATCTGAAGCACATAGGCGCCAAAGGAATAATATAGGAATTACATAGGCGAGACAGGCATCCCTATGCCTAGTCAGTCAAGGTCCCTGGCCCCTGACCGTTGGACTCCACTGGGGTTAGGTCTCTTTATTAGGTCAGTGGGGGTCAGGGTGGGGAGGAGAGCAAAGATGCTTCCTAAGTTCTCTGTCAGTTGAATACTTCCTGCTGAGGATAAAACCTTAGGCCTCATTTTAATTAACCTTTTAAAAGTGCTCTTTAATGCTTTATTTTTTAGCGCTTTAACTATCATTTTCTAAACTTTGTATCCTCATTCAGATTAGATAATGAGGATCCCTCAGAGGAAAACCTGTAAGTCCATTGTTCTCCCATCTGTTTAGAGTTGGGACAGTTTGGACCTTTCAAATATTGTTTTCATGAAGGATGAAGGACTTAGAATAAAAGAAAAGTACTTTAAACACATATGTCCTCAAGTCTTTAAGAAAGAGGCAAAAATTAAAAATGTCTTTCTACGGAAATTGCACAGAGCATAAGTAAAAAATTACATTTATTTGAAAACACTGCCAAGACTAAATATCCCCACAGTTTTAAAATTAAAACAACATATGGGTGAAAATTATTCTAGTGACCACAAAGCACAGTTTCAACAAACGGGTCCTTTGATTGATCTAAGAAAGTAAAAAACCTTGGATGACAGAGAAATAGTCACAGTGGGGCAGTTAGTACACAGTTAATAGGTTATTGTGGTAAGTAATCAGAGTTATTTATTCTATGCTTTTGTATGAATTCTGCAAGAAGAAGCATATTAAACAGCATAATTCATAAAATACATTTGAAGGTAAATTATCCCTTTAGCAATTTTAAATTACATCGTAAATTACAAATATGGTGAAATGTTTCTTCTTGATATGAATAAATATTGATAAATAGAATAGGTTATGTTTTGGTGACTCTAAAACAGATTGTATGCTTACAGGTTATATCAGTATATTCTTCAATAGATCGCCATATTCACTTTTTCTCCTTCAACTTACAGAATACATCATCAATTTTCACAAACTTTTTCCTAGAAGAAGGTATTCAAAAGTCTTCTGATTTTTTTGAATTACAAAAGGCAAAACAGCTGGGGATGCTAAATTAAGCCAAAAAAAGTGGTCAGCCTAAACAAAAGAAAAATGTGTGTGCTTCCCTTTTGAGTTTTTCTTGTAGAGAGGAACATAAAATATCGGAACAGTATGAAAACTATCAAATTTGAGTTATAATTGAAAAAATGAGTGGGAAGATTTTCAACTTTAAGGTGTTTAATTTAGACAGATTTCATCCTACCTAAATATGTGTCAAAAAATAAGATGACTTTCTATTTAGAGATTGTTCTGCTGCTCATCTAAAAATAAGAAAGAAATATCAAAAAACATAAACATTAACAGTAAGATAAGACTAAGGTGAAGACTATATAGTTAGCCTGAGAGGATCTTAAATTTCACAGGTAAAAACCAAAGCACAGATACTGTAGCTGAACTCCAGGGTCCAGGGGTCAAGTCTCATCTCAACTTTTCATTACCAACAGAAAGCATTTATTAAAGTCCCCGAGCTGAGTTCAGTCATTATTAATTAATTCCTATTATAATTAAAGTATTCCACTTATTTTTGTTCGAGTATCTTGAGATAGAATAGTTCTTTACATATATTTGTTAATCTGGAGATAATCACCTGTTAAAATTACAAGGTTATTTCTTTGTGGTCACGGGTATTGAGACTTATTGCAATTGCCTGATTTTTTTTATATTTTATTTTTTTAACTGAAGTATAATTAACAGCGTTATACTAGCAGGCGTACAATATAATGATTCAACATTTCTATACATTACTCAGCGCTCATCACTATAAGTGTACTCTTCATCCCTTTTATCTTACAATTGCTTGCTTTTAATAATAATAATAACAATAATAATATTTTGAAAGTATCGTCTCCGATATGGCTTCTATTGTTTAAAAATTTGGTGTTGGTCAGAATACATTCACCTGAACCATATTTTCTTAAAACAAACAACACATCCTTAATCTCACATTTTCATGATTATCAGCAGAACAATCAACATTCACAAATAAAAACATATATACTAGCCTTCATGTTCCATAAAAATCATTTTCTCTGTAGGCTTTCAGTGAGTTTTAGATATTAAACGAGATTTAAATTCCACCATATTTATTTAGGGTGTACTGAGTAGTCCAACTGATCATTACTATAGTACTAAATAGGCAACTCCAATAGTACTGAATAGACAACTCTAGGCAAATGTGCTTGTACTGCAGGTGAAGTGGAAAGGCTTTCAAATCCAACTTCTTGTTTAATCTTTACGTTCTTCCCTTTGAAGACGGGAAGTATTATCTTACTTCACAGATGAGGATACTGGGGCTCGGAGAGCTTAAATAATTTGCCGGAAGTCACAAAGCTTGTTTGACTCTTAATCCAATCCTTTTTATAATACATGTGTTAAGAGAGGTGAATCCATCATTTAGGGGACTTCAGTAGAAATCCACATTCCAGGAATAATTCCCCAAACTAAGCTGGATAAAGACTCAGAGTAAGCACAGGCTTGTCTTGCTACAGAATGAGGGACTATCATAAGGAAAACAAAATCCTCTCTATAGGGTAAGCACTGGCCTTTGGTTGTATTTTGGTGAATCTCTAAGATACATGCAGCATGAGTGATATTGTAATGTATATAATCCTAGGATGACCAATTCCATGGAACCTCTGCATTGGAAGGGCTCTTAGCCGTTATAATGTCCAATCTTTGCTCACTTCAGAAATAGTGACAAACACCTTCTCCAGGAACCAGCATGTTTAGTGATGCCCTCGTGACAGAATCTTGGTCTCCCGACTCCTTGTTCAGGAACTTTTCCGGTTTCAGTTTCCAGATGTCAGTTTTCCATATCGAAGTAGTGCAGGTGGCCTGATAGGATTGAGGAATAGAGAATCTGTGATGGCAAAGAATTTTATTTTATTGCTATAAAACAAAAAGCCTTCTTAGAAGGAAATTGGTGATAAAAGTCCCCTGATTTGACACCTTTCTCAGAAACATGAAATGGAAACAAAACAAAACAAAACAAAAACCGGCAGTTCTTTTGGGTATTTCTTTCTTTGGGTTTAGCCAAACGATGTGTAGCCAAAGATCTTTCTTATTCTTAATTTCCCTCAAGCCATTACTGTAAATGAGAGTGGCGTGTAATTTTCCTCTCCTCCAATTTCTTCCACACTGCAATCAAAGGGCCTTAAGTATCTGTTAGATATAGGAATCTTACTTGCTAGAGGATATAGATGAGTGAAAACCTAGAACCTACGCTTAATTTTTATGACATTATCATATTTTAAAAACCTTGAGCATTTTCCTAATTTTGAATAGAAATTATCTGAAGTATTTTAATTGAATCTTAGCTTTGTGCTTTTAAATTTAGGTTGGTTTTATAATCACCTGAATATTTTATAGTTCCTGTTTCTAGGGTAAGTGGATTCCTTTTTTTTTTTTTCTTTTTAAAATAATGACTTTGATAGGGATCTATGGGGCTAAAGTTTCTTGAACATAGAAACTGGTATAAGGAGTAATTTAGACAAAGCTGAGGTATTATTAGGAAAACATAGTCAAGATTTTGTTTGAAAAATGTTACAGTTCTTAGGGTGCCTGGATGGCTCAGTCCGTTGAGCGTCTGACACTTGGTTTCAGCTCAGGTCATGATCACAGGGTTGTGAGATCGAGCCCCACATCGGGCTCCATCCGCATTGAGTGTGGAGCCTGCTTAGGATTCTTACTCTCCCTCTGCCCCTCCTCCCTGCTCTCTCTTTCTCTCTCTCTCTAAAACAAATAAATCTTTAAAAAAGTTACAGTTCCATGTACAACTAACTGCTGGCATAATTAACAGTTTTCAATTCATCGAATGTGGAACATTTAGCATATATATTACAGGCACTGTACTTGGTGCTAGAGATTCAGTTGTGAACAGAACAGGTGTAAAATCACAGAATTTACAGTCTAGGGGAGAAGAATGGCCTTAAGCAAATAATCCTTCACACGCCAAAATAGGGAAATTACAATTATGATAAATGCCCCAAGAGGAAGGTGTATACAGTTCTAAGAGTGCATATTAAAGGAATTTGTATAATATGGGAAGTCAGGAAAGATTTACTTTAAGGAGAAGATCAATCTAAGAAGGAACAACTGCTTCAAAGATTATAGCAGAAGGGAGCATGGCACCTTCCAGAAAGTGACAAAATTATCTTATGGGTGATAGAGAGGAGGCTGGAAGGTCAATGGGTCAATGGGGGACAAGGGAGCATTTTGGCTATCATAATAATTGGGGGGGGCTGTGGGGTTAAGCCTCTTGCAATACCAGAAGTGTTCCCACACAACCAAGAACCATCACCACCTATATCCAGTTAAGTACCCCATCTAAGACATGCAGAGCCCTGTAGCTATGACAAGGACTTTGGTCACTCTAATGGAAAACCATGAAGGTGTTTTTATTGTGGGGGTGGAGAGAGGGGAGATGACAAGGTCAAATGTATGTTTTGAAAACAACAACAACCACCACCACCTATGCTTACAATGTGGACGGCCGATTGAAGGGAGCCGAAGGAAGGAGGCAGGACAGTTAGGAGGCTACTCCAGTGGTCCCAGTAAGAAAGAACGGCATTGCCAGTGGCTTGCAAGCATTGGAAAAAAACTATAAAATGCTTGAAGTTATTTCTTACCAGTCACTGTAATAGAACATGAAACATAAAGAAAGCTTTCTTTGGCCCTTTAGCTCCCGAATTCGTTCTTGAGTTTTGTATGAGCCACTTCATTCTACTTGAACAAGGAGAGCCAAACGTGGAGGCCACAGCACCTGCATCACATTTCTGCCCTAAGCATTAATCCAGTAGTGATCCTGCTCACCATCCCATGCTGACGACAAGTATTTGCCAGTGACAGTCATGCAACTTTAGAATTCAAAGAGTATTAGAGATAATCCCACCAGGCCTTGATCCTGCAGAAGAGGACTGAAAGCTATCCTTAAGATTTCAGATCTAGGTAATTTAGGAGTTGGGACCAGAAAAAAAAATGTGTCTAATGTGGTGTGCTTTTTTTTTCATATTTCTTTCTAAATAATAATAACAAGGAACTCAAAACTGTTATGCATTATTATCTGCATATTGGCATCAAATAAGCTCATGCTTTGGAAGTGACAAAATGTTCTGAAAAATACACTCAGTAATTGCTGAAAGTAAATAGAAATTTTTTAAAGAGAGGATTGTGTTTTGCTTGTTCACTTTTCTTTTTAAAAAAAAAAAAAAAGGAACTTTAAAGCCTTTAGGCAGGACATTCATTAACTGGTTCTTCACAGGTCCTACTGCGGAGTGCCACCAATGTATGCTAGCTTCCTGATCCTGTAGGATTTTCCCACTCCTGACTGAAACTATTGCTCTTTTTCTTTTTTTTTTTTTTTTTTTTTAAATTTTTTTTTTTTTTTTAAAGATTTTATTTATTTATTTGACAGAGAGAGAGAGCGAGAGCAGGAACACAAGCAGGGGGAGTGGGAGAGCGAGAAGCAGGCTTCCTGCCGAGCAGGGAGCCCGATGTGGGACTCGATCCCAGAACCCTGGGATCATGACCTGAGCCGAAGGCAGACGCTTAACGACTGAGCCACCCAGGCGCCCTATTGCTCTTTTTCTAACCTCCACTTAACCAACTTGGCATGGATTAGCCATGCTGACCATTCTCTCTGTAAAACATACAGACTGGCACTCAGGGCACTCGGAATGCTTGCGGCTGAGGACATTCACTTATTTCTGCCTCCAAAGTTGAGTGGGACCTTACACTGAGAGTCAGCCTTGTTTATTCCCCCCAAGTATTTATGACAATCTTATTTTTCTTCCAATTACCCACTTGAAATACAATTTATATAAGCTGATGACACATGAGCACAAAAAAGATAAAAGAATTGCTGTTTCTAAGCAAGTTAATTTGAGTACCTTGGAAACATCCAATAAAGGTGAGTTGCCAAATTTACACTGGATGTGGGTGAAGCAAATATAAAAGACTGGACAAATACTATAAAGATTGAAAAGCATTGTTTTCAGATAGCTTCGTAAATGTCTTAAAATTTGAATGCCCTTGTAAAGAAACTACAACTAGAATTAACAGAGGATTTGCCGTGGGCCAGAAAACCCATGTGGAATATCATCAGTAGACTCCTACTTGGAAAAGAGAGCTTGCCATTTGATGTGCACTGGGGTATTTTAAATTAGGATAAATTAATATGGTATTAATATATGATTCTTCATGAGTCCCAGCTTTAACTAGTTTTTTGATCAACTCACTATCTGTAGGTCTCTTATGTGAATGATAAGAAAGCTTTTTTATGTATTAGACACCAAAATATCACTTCTAAAAAAATCAATAAAATTGCCTTTATATGTAAGTATGTATGGAAGCATACTGACTTATAAAATATTTATTTTTTATCATATATATAGATAGAAGAATAGTAATTTTCATGATGGTTTAATACTTACCTAGAACATTCCGTCCTTAATGTACTGAATCTGGTTCACATTCGATTTTGAACATGTGGATACTGGAATGAAACAGAGTTTCTAGGTGAGAACTATAAGTTCTAAATAATATGTCCCAAAGGAAAGAGCACTTTTTTTTGTTGTTTTTTAAAGATTTTATTTATTTATTTGACAGAGAGAGACACAGTGAGAGAGGGAACACAAGCAGGGGGAGTGGGAGAGGGAGAAGCAGGCTCCCCGCAGAGCAGGGAGCCCGATGTGGGACTCGATCCCAGGACCCTGGGATCATGACCTGAGCCGAAGGCAGACGCTTAACGACTGAGCCACCCAGGTGCCTGAAAGAGCACTTTATCTAGATAAAAATTCCTTGTCAGCTTCAAGTTCTTTCTCTTAAGTAGATGTCTCATACCTTCGATCCCACGTATGTTTTGATACATTCCAATGCTGTAGCATAGGCTTGACCAACACGAAAACTAACACGATGCTGGAAGAATTCTTTGGTAATTTTTAACATGACATTTTCAAGGTCTGTAAAACCTATTTTTGCAGAGTTGACTATGACTGGTAATACTCACATCCTAGTCCTTGAATCTGACTTTAGAAATCCAAGTGTATTAAAAACTGTCACCACAAATGGTAAAAAGCTCATAAAACTTGGTTTACTTCCAAAAGTAAGTTTATCCTTTAAAGTTGGGTTATTTTGGAACTGTGGATTGTGTAAACTTCTGCTTAAACAATCAAACAGCTTATGATCTTCACTGATTTACTGAAATCCATCCAAGAATCCAGGACGTCTTTTGGTTAAGTTAAACAGAAAGCAACAGCTGCTTCTTGAGCAGAAAAATAAATAAATAAATAAAAATCCCTCCTGAAAAAGAGGAGGAAGGGAGGGGGGAGAGGAAGAGGAAGAAGAACATAACCAAATGATGGTAACAGAAATGTGTTTGCTTTTAGCTTAGAGGGATGCTGTCAGCCAATCAGGTACTCTAACTTCTACAGTCTTTAATTGCAAATCTTCGGTTAAGATTTAAATCCTAAATCTTAAGGTTAAGAGGGGTGAGGTACCCTATCTTTCCTTATCTTTCTTCTGTTTGGTATTCTGATACAATTTGCTATAATGAAAATCCACCATGTTCTGTATCTAACTTGGTTGTCCCATTTAGAATCTGTTTCAAATACTTAAAATGGCTAGCAAGGTAAAAATGTTTGAATTACACATTTGATAAGACATTAATGAACCCTAATCCAAGGTAACTGCGGTGTGCTGCTGGAATTGGCAGTTCTGACTACAGTGTCTGCTGGTTTGTTGTAGCGGCTTTACTCCTGCCCGTTTTCATGTCTCCACACCAGCCAATGAAAATTTTGGAAATCCATTCCCTCCTTTTTAGACTGATTTTGTGCTTTTGCTCAGTGAAGAACTATTGAAGAGAGAACTTCAGGAGAATTCCTTATCTTACGGTTTCATGTCACCCTGACTTGTAATTAGTGGAGATAAAGTTCAGAGGCAAACGAATATTTGCTAAGTCTTATGAGACTTCTGAAGTTGTTCACTTTCTTTATGACTAAAACAAATGAGGCACTGGTATTAAGAAGGGCCCCATGTCCTCAGGGTTGGCTTGATTTTATTTGCTTCCACTTGAAAGAGAAAGTCCTTTAACTACCAAGGGTCCTTTACTGATTGTCTTCTTTGTCACTGTTCTGTTGGAAAAATATCTCTATCAATGGAAATGGATGAACCATTGGAAGTTATAATACACCTGGGCTTTTCTGATGATCACTACTTGATATTTTGACTTCTGTATAGAATAACAAGTGTAAAATATCAGCATATGAAAAGGCTATTTAGAAAGGAAATACAATGTTCAGTAAACTAATACCTTTCAGATAATAGCAGTCTTGGTGTTTCCACTGCCTCCGAGGTTTTCTCCGTGAATCCTAAACTGTAAAATTCCAAGTCTGGAAATTTCCCTCTCTGCATGCTGTTTTGAGGTTTTTACCACCAGACTTAGTTCAATTAATACAATGTCCTTACCTAAGAAATATACTTTTATGAGCTTTAGGGGGCACCCGGGTGGCTCACTCAGTTAAGCGTCCAGCTAATGATTTCGGCTCAGGTCATGATCTCAAGGTCCTGAAATCGAGCCCTGAGTTGGGCTCTGTGATGAGCGTGGAGCCTGCTTGAGATTCTCTCTCTCTCCTTCTCCCTCTGCCCCTCCCCCTGCTCAAGCACACATACTCTCTCTCTCTCTCTCAAAAAAAAAGAACGAAATACACTTTTATGAGTTTTCATTCATAATGTAAAATTTTTGTATGTTACTCTTAAAATATTTTAGTATTAAAATAAGATCTTCCCTTATTTCAAACTTGAAATCTTGTCCGTATAATGCTTGAATATAAAACAACAGCAGAAAATCATGGACTATGAGTTCAAATGGCTTGACATCTAATCCTAGATCAGCCATTACGTAGCCAAATCATTTGTCCTCTTCCAGCTTCTGTTTTTTTCTCTTATAAGATGATGGTGCCATAAGTCTCAGAGTATTCTCTGTGGTTTTGAATCCCATGATTCTCTGACACTCCAGGACTTTTTTGAAATCACCACATTTTAAAAAGTAATTTTATGAATAATGAAGGTGTTGAAGACATTTTTAAGAACTTTTCTACAAATTTATTTTAATTCATCAATTAAATACATTAAAAAAAATCTTCCACAAATTAGGGCATAGGCACTTACAGCAAGTCACTGTTTGTCAGGTAGAACCTCGTTTGCCTGCCCCCTCGATGCATTTGCAGAATTGTGTAATGTTTCCAGAGTGCCATATAAAGAAACAGGGCACTTTTGCAATGTTGAGCGTTAAAAGACAGCTGTACTAGTTGGTGGTCCAGTTCCTACGACAGGCCTGAAAGGCATCTGCTTTCGTCCAGTGACCGGCTATCATGGAGGTAACAGATGACTTTTAAACAGCTGTTAGGACCTGAAAACAAAACAAAATAAAAAAGCCACCCTCCCACACTATGTACAGACAGCTTGCCAATAGCCGAAACAAATCCTTCTAAGATCATTTTAACAAACAACCTTTTTTTTTTTTTTTTTTTTTTTGCTTATTGTTACAATTAAATAGAAACTCATAAAACTCAGACAAGCTGGCTTCATGTTTCCCACAGACCTGAACTGCCTAAATTTTCTAATAGGATCACAGCAATCAGTGGTTTCCAGATGCATTTAAAATGTGTTAAGTGCCTGCAGGAATTGGCTTTTAAACATACCTGGGTCTTCAAATGCTTCAATCTCAAGGAGCTACTATAAGCCCCATGAGGTACAATGATGTCTATGTAATGTTTGACCAAAGTTGGGTGCTTAAGTTGCAAGTAATAGAAAAAAACATGGGAAATAAAAAAATTCTGTGTCTTACATACAGTTTTCTTTTTACTTCTTCTCTTTTAATGGTCACGTCACCAGTTCCCTTATTATCTGAAAATCATAGAAATGATTATCAGCTTTCATTGGAGAAAAAGCTGGAATGAATGGTGCTCAGAGAAGAAAGTTCTTCGTGTCCTGGGGTCATTAGGACTCCTGGAAAACTCATTCCTGGACTGTGGTTAATTGAACTACAAACACGTCAGTCTGACAACGCTAACAGTTTCTGACTCGTCCGTTGAAATGTCCAGCTCTCTTTTACTTGCTCCTGGACAATTTCTCCCTGTCATGAGACTCTTCTATAACTGAAAGACTGAGTCTTTATGTTTATACCCAGTGTTTTACCTTTGGTTGAAACTAGGCAGAAGTGACTTTGTGGTCTGTTTTCTCATAACTGGCAGTGCTGAAAAACAACACATGAGAATAAAAACATGGCTTTTGATGAAAGATGTATTTAACAGGTGGCTTTCTCCTCCAGTCACTGACATGGTTATCTTCCCTTGAGACCCATCCAAGCCTCATGTCCTTCATATTTTTTTTCCTTTAGATTCCATGTGGACGACACATAAACAAAAATGAGAAACACGAAGAGAAACTGGTAATGTACACCAATCAGCCAGAGGATTCTGAAAGGTAATAATGACATTTTATTTAGAGGATATATGCCTCTAATAATAATGTTTTAACTCAAACATTTCTGCTGTCAGACAAAAATGATGAATCTATTAGGTGTAGATGAGAACCTCTCTGGATTGAGCCATATAGAGTAGATAAGAGAAAGAGGGTGGATAACAGTGTGGACTATTTGAATATATTTTCTTTCATTGCTATCTCAGGGGCAAGAATTATGGTAGGTCATGGAGGTTTTTATTTGCTTTTTTTAGGTATTTGGTAAATTTCCCTTGGCAAGTTTGGACCTTAAGATAATTTCTCTTGAATAGCAGATATTATCTCCTAGAAAACAACTCTATTTCATTAATAAGGTGAAGTGGTAGCGATATCTTCTCTCCTGAGTTATTAAATCCTTAGTTGAGGGATAGGGTGATAAATTTACTAAGTCCTTTATCAAAAAAATCCCATCTTCAGTCACTTTCTACATTCTGTCAATGCTTTATGGCTTTTCTCAAGCATTCTATTCGCTGACCCACACAGTTATTTCTTTGACTTTTCATTTGGCACCTTTTAGATGCAAGGTATTTTGCTAGCTACTTGCAGAAGATGAGTCAGATACAGATCCTATCCTCTCACTGCTTGCTGTACAGAAGTAAAAAGCCAGACCCATACCTCAGTATAATATACATTCAGCGTTTGCCTCATAAATAAGGCACGTATATATTGCTCTGAGAAATCAGAGGAAGCTGAGAATCCTAGTTGTGGCCATAAAGAGATGCCAGAAGAAGGAGTTGTTTGGCCTCACTTCTGGCAAAAAGAAGATGGGAGAAAAGATGAAAAAGAGAAGGGGCGCCTGGGTGGCTCAGTTGGTTAAGCGACTGCCTTCGGCTCAGGTCATGATCCCGGAGTCCCGGGATCGAGTCCCGCATCGGGCTCCCTGCTCGGCGGGGAGTCTGCTTCTGCCTCTGACCCTCCTCCCTCTCATGCTCTCTGTCTCTCATTCTCTCTCTCTCAAATAAATAAATAAAATCTTTAAAAAAAAAAAAGAAAAAAGAGAAAGAAAGAGTGTTCCAGGCTGAAGGCAGAATGTGTACAAATATGTCTTCATAGGAAAGTTGAGGACTTGTGTAGGGACCAGTAAGCAGTTCATTCTGGCTTCCACATCTGGCATGTAATACAAAACACATCTTGAGTGAGAGACTAAATAGGCAGCAACTTACTCTGTAGAGCAGTGTTTCTCTATCAAGACAAAACTTCTTTCGGGCGCCTGGGTGGCTCAGTTGGTTAAGCGACTGCCTTCGGCTCAGGTCATGATCCTGGAGTCCCGGGATCGAGTCCCGCATTGGGCTCCCTGCTCGGCGGGGAGCCTGCTTCTCCCTCTGACCCTCCCCCCTCTCATGTGCTCTCTCTCTCTCATTCTCTCTGTCTCAAATAAATAAATAAAATCTTAAAAAAAAAAAAAAAAACTTCTTTCAAGTGAAAGTTAAGACATAATAAGACTCAGGTGCGTAAGTCGGTGTTTCTCAAACTAGTGTTCTTATAACCCGTAGGTCTGGAGACATATGTTCAGGGTTCTTGGTCTGTGAAAACCTATTCAAGAAAAGGGGTCCTCATACTTCCATTATGAGAATCATGACTGCACATGAGGGGAGGGAATTTTGAGCAGGGGATTGACAATAGGCTAATCTGGCAACAGTGTTTAAAATTGGCAAGGAGGAGGATTAGAAGCTTGAATAAATATAGAAATGTCAATTTCTCCCATTCCTCTCAATCAGTATCTATAACAAGCATGTTAGTCTTTAACTGTATAAATTTAACATTTTATTTTGTACTACTCTTTGTTATTCTATAACTGCGCTGTGTGTGTAAGTTTTGTCTCCTTGATAAGATATAATCTATCTCAAGAGAAAGAACTCAGCATACAACAGTATAATCCACTTTAACAGTGGGCTTACAATAAGCATTGATCTATTTCATATACAGTTTCATAAAATGTAAGCAAAATACAAAATTTACATCACAGGAGTACTCTGGGGATTAACCGATTATATTGACAACCTTTAAGATACTAAAGATATTACAGAAGCACAGAATACAACCTACAGTATTGAACGATTTCTAGGAAAGATGATACCCTCTTCTCCTTCAGTAGCAGAGGTCCGTGTTTGCCAAATTTTACCAGTTTAAAAGAGAAAGAAGAGGTACAGGTCTGTGATTCAACAGTCTTGCACAATTCACAGTACTCACCATAGCACATCCTCCCCAGTGTCTATCACCCAGCCACCCCAGCCCTCCCACCCCCCACCACTCCAGCAACCCTCAGTTTGTTTCCTGAGATTAAGAATTCCTCATATCAGTGAGATCATATGATACATGTCTTTCTCTGATTGACTTATTTCGCTCAGCATAATACCCTCCAGTTCCGTGTTATAATAATATTATTATATTATTTTATAATTAATATAATTGCACCCAGTAGTGCAATTGCTGGGTCATATGGTAGCTCTATTTTCAACTTTTTGAGGAACCTCCATACTGTTTTCCAGACAAATAATACATTATATGTTAAAAAAGAAGAAGATAGTAGGAAGGGGAAAATGAAGGGGGAGAAATTGGAGGGGGAGACGATCCATGAGAGACTATGGACTCTGAGAAACAAACTGAGGATTTTAGAGGGGAGGGGGGCGGGGGGATGGGTTAGCCTGGTGATGGGTATTAAAGAGGGCACGTACTGAATGGAGCACTGGGTGTTATACACAAACAATGAATCATGGAACACTACATCAAAAATTAATGATGTAATGTCTGGTGATTAACATAATAAAATTTTTTAAAAAGTTAAAAAAAAATAAAAGAGAAAGAAGAAAAATGAAAAAGGAAAGAAGGAAGGAGGGAAGGAGGGAAAAGAGAAAGGAAAGAAGGCAGTCAAATCCACAGTTTCTGTGTTTTGAAGATTTGTATATCCTTAGCTTTTCTTCAGTGTACCCACTCTGAAGAGGTAGGGATTAACCTCACCACCCCCGCCCCCCGCACACACACACCATTGTCTTCATGTGGAGAATTATAAGGACTCCGTGGGTTCCTGGGTCTTACTCTGTTGCTTCCTCCTGCAATGCACAATAATGTTGAGATTCTCTCCATTTACTAATGATGAAAATTACGCAGAATTTAGTAGTTACTGTATTTTTTTCTACAGTAGTAAAAAAATGTGTATTTCTGAGAGAAAGAGAGAGAGAGAGGTAGGTCTTTAATAGTAATTTGAAATGCTCCAGAGGTAGTTTTCAGGTTAACCTTTTAAGGTGTCTGTGACTCCGGGTCCAGAAGAAGGGTGAATGGATGAGGCAGATACTGCAGGCTGTGTCTTTGTCTCAGGGGAGGTGAGAAAGAAAGAAGGAAAAAGGGAGATGAGAAGCAACAGGGCAGTGACAGAAGAGTGAGTGCTGAATCATCTTTCCCTCTTGCTTTCCTGACGGGACTCCTTTCTAATTGAACCATTTTAGGTTCTGCAGGGGTAAAATTTGCCCTCTCTTGAAGTACTACCTAGTGATATTATGGATGTCATACCAAGCTTCTTTGCAAAGTAAAGTAAAGAGTAGAGGAATCCCTCCCTGGGATTATCAAAGTAAATACAGTATTTTATAATTTTTATATCCCCCTTTAACAGGATCTCAAAGCCTCTTTGTTTTGAAGTACTCTTATAATGTTAACTCCTCATTTTAATCTTTCTAAGGTAGGTGTTTCTCTGTCTTAACATTTATTTTAAGAAATGTATTTTTTAAACGAATTATCTGTTCAAAAAATTATAACCTAGCAAGGAAAACTACTATGATTCATTATAACCTCAAGTAGAAGTAATCTCAGAAGGATAAAATGAATGTTAAATTCTCATGAAGTGCCTCTTTTACCTGGCATTAAACTTATTCATGATAACACTCTTTCAAACTATGTAGTAAACACGACTGAATACAATCTCAGTCATTCATTGCCTTCTGAGAACAATGTACTGGTTTTAGACGCACTTAAGGAGCTCTGTGTCTTTGCCCGTATTCAGAGTACTCAAATGCTTTTATGGAAAACATTGGTGTACTTTAAGAAAATTAAGCAATAGTTGCTGGGTTTTTGGTTGTTGTTTTTTTTTTTTTTTTCCATATAAATAGTATACTCCCCTCCAGATGCAGTATTTGGCAGCCAAACAGCTGCTGGCTATTAAATGTCCCTTAAAGCTCCATTTTTTGCTCATAAAGGGAAGAGAAGTACGGGGACGTTTATGGGGTGACAGGCAGATGTTTTTGCTGGAGCCAGACTATGTACTTGGTAAGAGAAAGCTAGAGTGATCTCTTTTATGATATCATCAGCATTTTTACAATTCTTTTGGCCTCTTTGTTTTTAACTTCCTTCTTACCTGACCCTAAATTAAACGATTTTGGAAAGGCAGAATAAAAGGCTAGCTGACATAGTTGCTGTCCACATTGCAGAGAAGTTAGTGGTACCATCTTTCTCAGACAGAGATAAATTATTTTCTGTCCATTCAGATTGTTTCATCAGGTAGAAGAGAAATTGATTTTGAAGTGTTGAGTATTTTTAATGACTCACAGAACATCACAGATCATCATAATTTTTTCTCATAAATTTTACTAATTTCTTAGTCATGCTTTAAGTAGTTTCAATACCAAAGTTCATGAAACAAATTTGTCAGTTTTTCATAAATTATAGATATTCAAACTAGCAAACATTAAAGTCATATTGGATTTCTGGACAGTAGTCTAATTAAGTCTTTTCTCTTCCCGAAAGAAGAACGTGGCATCTCAATTATGTGTTTATGTATAACATTGAATAAAATTAATTTTTTATTGGATGGATAAATTCACAGAGATTTAAGACATGGGACTTTTTGAAACTTGTGTTTTCAGCCAGAATCTATAAAGCACATTTCAGAAAAGCCTCTTCCATGCAAACAACACCCATGGGATAAACACAGACTTTTCATTTTCTGAGGCCTCGCTTACACAGAATGCCTAAACAGATACCTATAGTATATCTTTTGTTCTGTCTGTTTTTAATACTTTATCCCTGCATAAACTCTTTGATTCTATGCAACAATCACTTGAAAAATTCCTACTGTGTGCTAAGAAGTGCTGGGGAAATGTTGGTGGAAAGAATACCAAATTAGAATTCCCCAAAGAATCTACTTACCAGTTATCTGGGAAGGACAGGTTCTGCCTCTCAGCAGGAAATTTATGTATCCCGAGGCTGTCTCTGCCAGCTTTTATCTCAATAAAAATGTCTTTAATATTAACTGTGAAGGGACAGAGCTTGCTGGGCAGGTCACAGACAACATGCAGTTAGCTGAATGAGTTATATATTAGTATTCTCTTTCTGCGTGCGCCAACTCTTAGAGTTGCCTTTTTTGCTGAAGGCTTCAGAATTTAAGCTAAAAGCATCTCCTCCAATGTGCTAATTAAATACACAGACCCTTCTAAGGCAGTACAGTCAGTTTTCATGGATCAAACTTGACACAGTTTGAGCCAAGTAACATGATGGAGGATACTGCCTTAGTAAATTCTGGTTTTCAGGGCAATTTGGAAATAACAAATTCACGACTCTCTTTGTGCTGTTTGGACAGGAAGTCATGTAAATATACTATGTGATGAAATAATGAAAAAAAATATAAAGGAACTCGAATTTGGAAAATTCAGTTTGGTTTTTATCTTTCTCTTTTATTCCTTAATATAAATTGAAAATTTAAAGTTAACACCCTCTGCAAACTGGGTTTTTTCATCTCTGGCAGGCTTCTACTCTGAACACTCTCTATGTCTATTCCAACATAGCTTTACTTTAGAGAGTAGATAGGTTATGTGCAGAATTTGTTTGATATAAATTTTTGTCCCCCACTTTTAGACATTTATATCATTTGGTAATTTTTACTTTGACATAGTACTCTAGCTCTCACTTTACATTTGGAATATACTGCTCTGTTAATATTGTAATTACTTACATCACACATCACCTCACTTTCCAAGGCAACTGGACTAGAGATTTATTTATCTGTTTCACATCTAGAAAATATTTCTAAGCAAGGGACATCTGCTTTCCAAACACAATTACTTCCATTGTTTTAACCATGTAAGTTCCATTATTCTCTTTATATTACCAGATCAGTGTTTTCAATTGTTGTAGAAAATACCAGCACATTAAAAAACAAAATAAAACTTATTTTTTTTAAAGATTTATTTATTTATTTGTAGGAGGGAGGGGCAGAGGGAGAGAGAGAGAGAATCCTTAAGCAGACTCCCTGCGGAGTGTGGAGCCCTACACGGGGCTTGATCCCAGGACCCTGAGATCATGACCTGAGCCGAAATCAAGATCCGGCTGCTTAATCAACTGAGTCACCTGGGTGACCCAAAATAAAACTTACTTTAAGATTGAAACCATTTGGTTTCTTTGCCTTTTAAAAAAATTTTTCATTTTACTCTTTACCATATCACACTTTTTATTAGACCACAAGCAGAAAGGAAATATAAATATTAGCAGCAAAACTTAAAGTTTCACACCCTATACTGTCATTATTAATACTTGAAATACTGGAATATGACATTGTTGGGGTGCTATTATTCATAATCAGACTTACATTTGTTTACTATTTTACACAGCTGGGAAAGTCTTTTCACATTTATATCTAAATTTAGAGTGGGTTACAAGCTACATGGAAAAGTAAGCTTTGGTGTGTGATTCTCTTCCAGTTGTTTCCATGTCTTATCTGCTGAATAGTTAGTTGCTTTTTATAGGAAAAGAGTTGATCACAGTGAGTAGCACATGGTAAGTGCCCTGAAAATGTTTACGGAATGAGGGGATACAGTAGAGATTAATTTAGCCTGGAAGGTTGCTCTACTCTTATGCTAAGAAGAACCATTTTCTGATCATTACAAATTAACCTGCCACCACGCCATCTTCTTACCCTCCTTGTCTTTCTCTTTCTCTTTCTTTTTGAAACAAGTTTTTGTTTTCTAATCACAACATTAAAACATTAGCTCTAAGTTGGTTCTTTCTGTGTGTGGCAACTCTCAGAGTTGCTGTATTTATGCAAAGGCTTTCATGTTTCAAATACAGACAAAAAGAAAAAAATAAAAGTCAGGTTTAAACCTACTAGCCCAGATAACTACTGATAGAATTTTTCAGATGTCTCTCTAGCTCTCCATTTTTTTCTTTAAAAATAAGACCATAGCAAAAGGTTGTTTTTGAAACCTTTTTTTAGTAGGTGTATTATAAATATTTTCCCAAGTAAATATTTATCTTAATAGTATCCAGTTACATAACTGTTTCAATATTTATTTAACTGACTCCCTGTTCAAACAGGGAACCAGTTGAATTAGGTTGAATTCAATCTTTTACTATTAGGAAAAATGCTACAACAAGCACACTTGTATTTAAAATTTTTGTGCACATTCACTTTTGTTTTCTTTGAGTAAGTTCCTATTTTTTTTTTTTTTTTTGAGAGAGAGAGAGAGAGAGGGAGGGGCAGACGGAGAGAGAATCTTAAGCAGACTTCCTGCTGAGCATGGAGCCCTATGTGGGGCTTGATCTCAAGGAGCCGGAGATCATGATCTGAGCGGAAGAAATCAAGAGTCCAACGTTTAATGGACTGAGCCACCCAGGCGCCCCTTTGGGTCAATTCCTAAAAGTGGATTGTTGAGTGAAAGTTTAGAAAAACTTAAGACTTTTAATATGTACTTCACAATGCTCTCAAGAAAAATAACACCAGTTTACCTTCCCTGCAGGAATAGTGATTTCTTCTGCAGTATTGTTATTGCTCCAAATATTATTCACTGTTGAACCAAGTACTTCACTCTGGTCAAAATTTCTTCCCTAAGAAAGTTATCCCTTACTTGAGTTAAAAGTTGCTCTGCTACTTGAGTTGGTTGGCTTTCTAGAAGTTCTTCTCACTAAATGAGATAACCTACCTATGATATTTTCTCTACAGTCAATCCCATCAGATACTGTTTTTTCTAACACCCTCACTTCTTGAACTCTGTTCAGTTCTCCAATCTGGATTATTATTCTTTGGCCTATAATGCAGCTTTTTTCTCTAGAATTTTCTTTACACCTCAGAACTTTTTTTTTTTTTTTAAAGATTTTATTTATTTATTTGACAGAGAGAATGAGAGAGAGAGCACATGAGAGGGGGGAGGGTCAGAGGGAGAAGCAGACTCCCTACCGAGCAGGGAGCCTGATGCGGGACTCGATCCAGGGACTCCAGGATCATGACCTGAGCCGAAGGCAGTCGCTTAACCAACTGAGCCACCCAGGCGCCCTACACCTCAGAACTTCTGATCGTTGGTTCTTTTCTGGCCGTTCAGTTTTTCTAGTGAGGATTTTTCCAAATGTGTAGTCTTGGGATACATGACTGGTTAATAGGTATTTAGAGCAAAAGTGAGGGAAGAGATCTCAGACTACTACAGTTGACTATTGATTTTCATGCAACCTCTCGCCCCCACCCCCTGTGTCCTCCTCTGTGCCTTTGGTCCCTGAATCCAGAGGCTCTTGGTTTTATCTTCCCAAAAGAATCAGCCTCTGGCCACACAAGGGGTGTTAAAGATAGTTGCCAGGCTGCACATGTTCACGTGGGAAGAGACCTCAGGGATTCAAATGCTCCAAAATCAGACATCAAATCAATTCCCTTGTTTTCAACTTTTTCTTCACTCCTTTCAAGAGCTTAGCCTCTCAGAGACTCTTCGGGGCAAATTGTCCTCACTTCTTGGTGGCGTTCTCTCTTTAAAAAAATGGGTTTTAACTTCCTGTGTCCCAATAATTCGATTGCAACTTCTGCTTTTTTTCTTCTAGAAATTGATTGAGAAAAATCTCATCTACTAGTATCTCCTCTCCCAATTCTCTTTGTCCTTGTGGGTTAATGGTAGTTTAAAGAATTAATTTGTTGGGATTTTAACAGAACTTCAAGAAAAAGAAAAGAGTTAAGTTGATATGTACAATCTACCTTATTTTTTTTTAGGATTTTATTTATTTATTTGAGAGAGAGAGAGCATAAGCAGGGGGAGGGGCAGAGGGAGAAACAGACCCCCACTGAGCATGGAGCCCCAGACAGGGCACCATCACAGGACCCTGAGAACATGACCTGAGCCGAAATCAAGAGCCTGATGCTTAACCAAATGAGCTACCCAGGCACCCCTGTACTATCTACCCTATTGATATAATGCTTATCTGATTGTTACTGAAATAGAGTATGTTCAAGATCAATTTTAAGAATTATTTTATAGGGACACCTGGATGGCTGAGTCAGTTAAGCGTCTGACACTTGGTTTTGGCTCAGGTCATGATCTCAGGGTCTGGAGTTCGAGCCCTATGTTGGGCTCTGGGCTCTGGGCTCAACACGGAGTGGGCTTGAGATTCTTTCTTCCTCCCATTCCCTCCCCCTCAGCATTTCCCTCGCTCATGCTCTCTCTCTAAAAAAAAAAAAAAAAAAATTAAAAAAAATTTTATGAGTGAACCAGTGTTTAGATACTGATTCTAACATTTTCAAATTAATGGCCAGAGATAGGTGAACTATCAAGTGTATTTACTTCCAATTAATTTCACAGAGTGTTAACTTGTCTCATTTAATGCTTTGACTCTGAATTTAACCTCACTGATCTCAAACCCATCATTCTTGTTGCCTTCCTTTGTCTGCTATGTCTTAGCCCAGTCCTTTACTTCTAGCTTCTCTGAATCACTTGGTTTTGGAGTATCTTTTCTTCAGCAAAGATTTGTTATACTTTGTAAGCCACATTGAAAATCCTGTTTATTAAATAGCCAAGTTAATCCCATCTACATTTGTTGATATGACCAGTATGTTTGTTCTCAGTTCTGTCTTATTACTTGATGTCAATATTAATATTAGATTTACTTTGTTTCTTCCTCTTCTTAATCTGTCTACTTTGCTTATTTTGGGACTTATTTTTGCATTTAGGAAAGCTTGTATTTTTATTTTAGTAGTTGAGTAACTCTATGCTAATAACTCTTAAAATTCCCTTTATCTTTTTTTCTTAGAATTCTATGATTTGTTAGACTTAAATGATATTATTTGACTTCTATTTATAACCTATGCAGCAATCAATGAACTTATTCTAACTTCTACTTTTTCCCTTCTCCAGTTTTTTTAAGTTATTTTTACTTTGTCAGAACACATACAATTTATATAAGACTTTTTCATACTTGTTCTCACCTTTGTTTTAGCCCTGGATATATTCTTAGATCTACTATTTTAATACTCATCAACAGTCTATTTGCCAAAATTTCCTTTAGTTTTGATACATATAAAATATTTTATATATACATGTAAAACTGGATACAAAATTCTTTACTCATACTTCCCTAAGTAAAAAAAAAAAAAAAAGGCTTTTTTTTCCATGTTTTTGTATGTTCCAGTCAAGAAACTTTGTAAGTTTCTTGGTATTTTTTTCCCCAATCATATTTTTTTTTCTGATTCTTTAAGATAAACAGTTTTGCTAGACTCTCTCTTGTAATTTCCAAGGTATATGGCGGGCACTTTCAACAATAAGTTTAAGGTTTTATTTTTCTTTGGTTATAGTTTTAATAGTAGCTCTACTCCATTGTTTTATTTTTCTTATTGAGGAAAATTCAATGTATATAGGATCTTTTTTGCTGTTCTATATCTAGTACTTTTTTCTGATCCTTTCATTTCAGTTTTGTTCCTTTACTCAAAATTTCTTATTAGACTTTCAGTCACATCTATTCTCCCTTGGATACTTGCAATTTGGGCTTCATGGATGAGATGATTTTTATCTTTTTCTTCAATTTCTTTCTTGAATTTGACCATATCTCATTTTAAATTGTGCTTTTGTCCACTTCTGTCCTGAGTTTTCTGAATTTATGATTTAAGCTCCTCTTTTGTATCTAAAAATAGTCATTTAGAGATGTTTAACAGTTGTTGGGGTATGTGTTTTATTGCAGTTTTCCTGTTTCCTGTTTGTTTTTTTAAAGAATATTTCCATCAGCCAAAATCTTTTGATTCTCATTATTTATTTTCTTCTTTCAGTTTTTAATGGATGCTGCCCATCATTCTACAATTATTTTCATGAACTGGGGGTAGGGGGTGTTTCTATGTAGATATGATGAGTGTGTCTTACTAGGTTTCTTAGTTCAAGAGAACCCTCTTCTTTGATAAAGATAAATGCTTTCTCTTTGGTAGTTGATGTATTCGAGGTTGACGTATATTCTGATATTATTTCCATAGGGTTCAATTCCACAGCTTCCTTGCTTATATCCTTTCACCACCAAATTCCACAGGACACTCCTTCCTTCCAAGTCTCATCCTCCCCTCCTCAGTCGTGCCTTCCCAAGGTTGCCACTGTTAAGAGATCCTGGGCATCAAGACTCCAGAACGGTGAAAAATATATTTCTCCTGTTTAAGCAACCCAATCTGCAATTTTGGAAGCTGTTATGTTATGTTATGGAAGCCCGAGCAGCTTAAGACACTTATTTATGCTGCTGGTGCATGTTATAGATTTTATTTGCCATTCTTATTGATCTGTAAGGATTTGGGAGCATGTGCGGAGCAATTTGGATTAGCAGCTGCTAATATCTAATAGGCGTCTAGAAGTCCAGGCAATTTGTATTCCTTAGAGAACCACAAGAACTTTTAGTATCAACCATATGATTACCAAACCTAGTTCAATTTAAGACTATTAGAAATGTTCTAGAGTACAAGGAATTATTTCATCTCTATATAGTGGTAATCTTGGTTTAATTATTATATGATGTAATTTATTAGAAGATGGTGAAACCCCTTTTCATCAATGGCTCAGGGTCACTCACAACTATCCTTTTGTGCAAATCTGAGAGCAGTTCTTATTTACTGACAAGTAAAGGGCAGCCACTATTTCAATGACACCACTTAAAAACAGTATTGTGGTTAAGAATGTGGTTTCTTGAGTCAGACTGCCTGAGTTCAAATCACACTTTTTAAGTAAATTACTTAATCTCTCTAAAATCTTCATTTTCTCATCTTCCCAATGGGGATAATCATAGTTGTGAGGATTAAATAAGATAATACATATAGAGCTTCTGACACATAGTAAGCATTCAATCACCATGTAGAAATATTTAAAACAACCAATTAGCAACCAAATTAGGCTATGGTATGGAAAATAGTTTGCTTACAAATATTTTCAAATTTCAGTAATTTTCTTAGAAGCAGTAATGTAAGATTAGGTATAATTATATGTATTACCAGAAAATGTATCACTGGCTTATTTCTTAAAATAACAGATATGTTATAAGAAACATCTAAGACGGTTCTTGGCCCATAGTAAACTTTAATACATATTTGTTGAGTGAGTAAATAACAATCACAGGGCACCTGGGTGGCTCAGTCGTTAAGCATCTGCCTTCAGCTCAGGCCATGATTCCAGGGTCCTGGGATCAAGCCCCGCATCAGGCTCCCTGCTCCGCGGGAAGCCTGCTTCTCCCTCTCCCTCTCCCTCTCCCCCTGCTTGTGTTCCCTCTCTTGCTGTCTTTCTCTCTGTCAAATAAATAAATAAAATCTTTAAAAAAAAATAACAATCACATAACAAAATGATGTAACTGATATTTATCTCACCCCATTTGGGATCAAAGAATAGAGGATTTTGATTCTTCTGCAGTTATTTTATGGAGCCTCAGAGGTACAAATAAATATGTGTGAGATTTGCCATAATTTTATTGATCTGAATTTACAAGACTAATCTGGAGACTTGTTATTTCCTCTGGGTTCACTAATCTTTCTATCTATAAAGATATTTGGGTTAATATAAACATCACTTATACCCATTGTGACATCTTTCTTTCTGACAGCAAATGAGTAGTTTTTGCACACAAAATTCTCCAACACCAACTGGATATTGGACAATTCAATTCAATTCTGACACTAGCTCCCTAGAGTTAGCACAGATGCCACAAGTTAATGGTTTAGTCCTACAAGACTGACCCCACTTTGAACTCCAGTCACAAGCCCCAGGGGCCACCTATGCTTCTGACTGACCAGCTATAAATTTGGGGGCACTATAATTCCCTTTTCAGGTTCAATGATTCATTAGAATGGCTCACAGAACTCAAGTATTTTAATTACATTTACCAGTTTATTATAAAGCATACAACTCAGGAACAGCCAAAAGGAAGGGACAAATAGGTAAGGTATGGGGTGGTAAGGGAGGTGGTGCTGAGCTTCCTTGCCCTCTCTGGCACACCGACCCAAGCGCTCTAGGAGTCCCACCCCAAGTCACCTCATTAGCATAAACTTAGGTGTGGTCAGAAGGAGCTCCCTGTGATTAACAAGACACTCTTATCACTCAGGAAATTCCAAGGGTGTTAGGCGGTCTGCTAAGAACAAGGGACAAAGACAAAGTATTTATTTATAAATCAAGATTTTATTTATTTATTTGAGAGAGAGCACAAGCAGGGGAGGGGCAGAGGCAGAGGGGGAAGCAGACTCCCCGCTGAGCAGGGAGCCTGATGAAGGGGTCCCTCCCAGAACCCTAGGATCATGACCTGAGCCAAAGGCAGACACTTAACCTACTGAGCCGCCCAGGCTCCCCAACACCAACTATATTTTTTATTATACCACACCCAGTTTTTTGCTCTGCTCCTGTGTTGTCAACTATGCCCAAATCTGCATGTTTGTTTTTTGTTGTTTTCACTGACTAATATCTTAAGTCAGTGTTGGGACAGTTAAATAAAACACTTAAAAATCACCTGCCTTATGAAATAGTGTAGAGAGGAAGATTTAAAGAAATATAGCACCTACATAGAATTAGTTGCTTAAGTCATGGACATTTAACTATCACAAATCATGTATTGGTGTACCCTGGTTTCTACCAAACTTGAATAGATTTAACCTTAATTAAATTTTCTGAGACTTGTTAATTGCTCTTTGTGATTTTAGAAGTTCCTGCTTTATAATCATCAGAATCTAATGTCTTCTTTATATTCTAGATTAAAATACATCATTGACCATTGTTTTTTATTCATCTTATGCTTGTTTTTCTTTGTACTTTTGAACATTCAGGGTCATTTTTTCAATTGCCAGTAGTTAACAATGATAAAAAAGAGCAAAAAAACCAAAAAAAATTAAAAAAAACCCCAGACCACATACACAAGATAGTCTCACTAATATGACCCTCCATGACTGTTCTTTTCCAACAAGATTTTCCTCTACCTGACCACCTTGTTTTGTTCTTAGCTCTTTGCCCTTTGGAGTCAATACTTAAATCTATTTCTATTGAGTCAAAAAGTCAAGAGGCAACCCCATAAATACAAAATTAGATAGTTCTGTACCCTCAGGGGCTTAGTACAAGAAAAAACCTAGAATAGGTCCAAGCCTAATGTTTCAACACCTTTAAATAAATTTGCATTTAAAAGATCAAAACACTAAGTAATGTGTCTATGATAAAATGCCTCTGACAATAATGAATAATTTATAGATTATCTTTAAGAAACGAGTAGATCGAGATTACATTTAACTTACCTGCAAATCAGGCAATAACCACAGCTCCCTTACTGTGTTAAGGAGAAAATTAAATTTGGTCAAGTCTTATTCTTCTGCTTACTCAGTCTAAAAGATATCTGAAATAAGAGACTCAAAAAAAACTCCTTCTCTAAGTATCCCAAATTTGCTCCTCCCTCAGTCTTCTGTGTCTCAGTAAAGGGCGACTCCATTTTTTTCAGTTGCTTATTCTCTTCTCTCTTTCCTCCTCCTCCTTTCCAGTCCTACTGGTTAATTTCAAATTTTCTCTCCTCTTCCCCACTACCCCGCTGTCCAAACCACTAGCACCTCTACCTGGATCACTGTAATTATTTTCTGAGGAGGTTTGTGCCTTTTCCCTTACCTCCGTAAACCCAGCAACCAAGTGATCTTTCCAAAATATATCACAACATTTCACCCCTTTGCTCAAAACCCCCATCTCCTCATAATAAAAGCCAAGATTCGTTTCTTTAATTGGAGGAGAATTGACACACAATGTTACATTAATTTCAGGTGTACAGCATAGAGATTTGACAACTCTGTACAGTGTTATGCTCACCATAAAAAAAGCCAAGATTTTTTTAATGCTCACCACACAAGCCTCCTTGAGTTGACTCCCTTTTATTTCTAGTATTATGAGCTACAGCCCCCTTCCCAGCTCCCTCTACTCCAGTCATACCTTCCTCCTCACTGTTTGTTGGACATAGGAGGCAAGCTCTAGCCTTAGAATCTTGGCACTGGCTACATTGACAGAGAATACTGTTTCCCCAGTAAGTTACATGGCTCACTGCTACATCTCCTGCAGGGCTTGCTCAAATGTGGCTTTCCCAAGGAGCCCTACCTTTGATCACCTATATAAAAGTGCAATTCTTACCTCCCCAAGCCAACACCCATAGTCCTAATCCCATTTATCTTGCTTTGTGTTTTTTCTATAACCCCTATACCTGTGAAAATGCTCACTAAACAAGGAACGACTGCAGATGGGAAAGGAGAAAGACACCAATAAAGGAAAGTCAGTCAAGAACCAGAACTAGCAATTATAGAATAGAACAAGCAAATAAATAATAACCATATTGAAATATGATCAACATCATTGGTAATTAGGAAAATACAAATTAAAATAACACTGGGATACCCATTTCGGCAAAGATATTAATACATGTAGAACTGACTTCAGTTGTAGGAAAATAAGAAGTCTTACACATAGATGATAGAAATGAAAATTGCTATAACTAATTTGGAAAGTAACCTGGAAGCATTATTAAAGTTTGAACATTCAGGGATTAAGCATCTTCCTTCAACTCAGGTCATGATCTCAGGGTCCTGGGATCAAGCCCCGCATCAAGCTCCCTGCTCAGTGGGGAGTCTTCTTCTCCCTCTCTCTCCGACCGCCCCCCTCCCCCGCTTGTGCTCTCTCTCTCAAATAAATAAATAAAATCTTAAAAAAAAAGTTTGAATATTCATATCCTTTGACCCAACAATCTAACTTCGGTAAATCTATATAAATAAAGTATCAGTATGTAAGAATATATCTAGACAAATATTTCTTTTTTTAAAAAGATTTTATTTATTTATTCAAGAGAGAGCACAAGGGATGGCAGAGGGAGAGAGAGAATCAGGCTCCTCAGTGAACGGGAAGCCCCTGGGACTCCATCCCAGGACCCCCAGAATCATGACCTGAGCTCAAGACAGACGCTTAACCGACTGAGCCACTCAGGCCCCCCAAACAAATATTTCTATTACAGATTGATTCTAGTGAAATTAAAAAGAAAAAAATAATTAGAAACAACTTGCTACTCCTTTATAGGGAAATGATTAAATAAATTTGGTCTATTCATAATTTTCAAATAATATTTGGTCGTTAAAAATAATTGGTTAACGCTATATGTATGAACCTGAAAAAAATGTTGAAAGTAATAAAAAAAAAAATAATTAGCACAGTAATGTATGATATGGCTATATTTTTATTTTTAAAAAGAAAGGAAGAAAAGAAATATATAAATATCACATATACTTACACTTGTTATGAGCATAGGGAAAAAACATGGAATGCTTGTGTTAATATTAATTATCACAGTAAGGTAGAACTCAGGGAAGAATACAAATATTATTAACTTTTTCTTTTTGTCTTCTCTTGTCTGCTTGTTAAAATGGATGTACTATTATAGTGTAAAAATATCCAATAAAGAAAAAAACCAGTTTATTATTTGAAAATACATAGCCCAATACTTTGATAAATATGTAATAAGTTTATGTATCATATCAGAGGACCTAGATTTTTATCTCGATTTTCAAAAAGAAAAAAGTGACATTTTTAAATCAACCATGTGATTTCAACATTGAGTTGATCTAGGGTATTTCCTTTAACTTCCATATGAGGAAAATGAGATCCTCATGCACATAGCAGTTTCTTGGCATCTGGCCCACTGAATAAATGAATAGATGCATTAATTACTAGGCAAAGAATAAGCTAAGTACTTGCCCAAATCACAGGTAGGTAGGGGCAGAGATACATCTAGAATCCAGATCTCCTGATTCCGGGTCCAGGGCTCTTTCCATGACCACATACGCTTGAAAGAGCAGCAGGGAGAAAGATGTATTGCCTGAAGCAATGATAGACTTATCCCAAAAACTCTTATATTCTAGCTCTAAATTTGCCTAAGGCAAAATCATAGCGAGGAATTTTTAACTATGTTTTCCTCTTAGAAAGCTTGTTATTTTTTGTTTGGGGTTTTTTTGCTTTTGTGTTTTGTTTTCTGAAACATGCAAAATAACGCTTAGAAATTAATTTTAAACACACGAGACAGAAAACAATACCTAATAACCAGGTGTTCTACTCTGGAGCCTGCGGCTCTGTCAGAAGCAGGCCAGTGACCACATGCCATCTTGCACGGTTTCTATTGTGAATCCTCCTGTGGTCCTTTCCAAGCACTAAATAAAGCATTCTCTTTTGTGGAACATTTGATTAGCACCTTTTCTGGACTTTCCTCACACCCCAAAACTTCCTCTCTTGCCCCCTACTCATTCAGGCTCATCAGAAGCATCCACTGACGTAGCTTAGAGTCCATTCATAAATTAACCATAGTTACTGCAGCCACCAAATTTCCCCCTTGACCTTCAACTCCTACTCTCTTCCCCAACACACAGTTCCATTTTTACTAATATTCAGAGTCTCTTACCAAAAAGTGACCTTTACTTTCACTCTCACCTAGCAGATCCAAAGAACAGTTTCACTTTGTGACAATCTCCTCTGGGTTCGTTCTACCTAAAATATATGATTTTCCAGGACAGTTCTGCTTTTTCTTTTGAGTCTGAACAGGGGACTTGGAATGGCCAATGAGCCTGGAGTTCCAGAAATCCAACGGATGAAAAGCAACAAAAAGCTCTCTGAGGGAATAAAAACAAACCAAAACACACACACACACACACACACACACACACACACATGCAAAATCTGTTTAAGAAAGGCTAGCCCGTGAGCCTGTTTGCTGTTTGCGAGCCTGTTTGGCTGTAATTCCCTGGTCATTAAATCAATCATGCCCTGAGGGTCAGCCAGAATTCTTTTTTTGAATTAGATGGTTCTGTCATAGGCAAAGGAAGTTTTCTAATCAGCAGTTGGTTGGTGGTTACCAAAAGCACCATGGGAGCTGGAAGCCTGCTGGTCAGGGCGTGTGTGCTCAGGGATCTCTTTATGTATCCAGAGACTGCCAGTGGTCTGCATCTGCCAACTGTCAAAGCTGTGTGTAAAGATGAAAAACGTTGCTCAGAAGCATGGAAAATCCCCTCAGCCCGACAAGTTCTAACTAGGTACAGTTTTGAGAAACTGGGGCTAAATAAAGACTGCGGAGGGCCCTACTATAGTTTTTGAGAAATCTTGGACTGTGAAGTGCCCTATTCTTAATTTAAGATTATGCAAAGGGAATTTGTAATTTTCATAGTGTTGTCGTCGTCGTCGTCAAAATTCTTCTGCAGTTGTCCTAGTCACCCATCACCAGTGCTTGGTACTCTCAGGTGTGTTCGGTGTTACCTATTGGGGTGAGAACAGGCGCGAGCAAGTTCCTTTCGCACCTCTGCATCCGTGTGGGGGCAGTAAGGGAGCTGATTCAAAGTGGCCGCAACGCCTCAGCATACAGGCAGAGGAGATGCCAAATGCCACCCCAGTGTTGCCAGGTAAGGGCTCTGCCTCTGCCTGTAGTTTCTGAGAGGGGACACGGCCGCCTGGGCACCACTAGCCCATGGAGTGCCTTCGTGTAATTGAGAAACAGGTGCCCCTCCTTCTGGGAATAGGCAGCCCGGAGCAGAGCACTGTGGCGAGTGGAGAACAGGGAGATCCCGGCCTTCCCTGCCCGCCTCGGTCGGGGGCTCTTACACAGCAACCAGAACCACTGCGCTCTGCCAGTGACCCTGGCAAGTTCCCTGCCCCGGTGTCACCTCCGAAGGAGCAAGATCCCTTAGTGGCCTTCCGTACTGAGGCTACCAAAGGGACGCTTCACCCCTGGGCATTGTGAGCCTGGGTTTACATGATCTGTTTTCTCTTTCCTGACACATCCTTCTCTAGGTCTCGCAGCCTAGCACACACCATCCGTTCCAGCTGAGTGTGGGAGAACTGGGGAGATAAAAATCAGTTTAAACAGTAAAACAATTTAAAAATAAGTTTAATCTCACATCTCTCAACTTGCCGTGGGTTGAAGTGTTTAATCGATGGTTGCCGGTTGCCACTTTTCTAATCCATTGACGCCTAGCTCCTGGCCAGGACATGTGGAGTCTGTGTGTCTCCTGGCCAGCATAGGGGAGCAACATTCTTTTCTCACAGGCTTCATGTCCACCTTCTCTTTTGTTTAAATACAAACTGCTGTCAATAGCTATCACAAATATTTGACTAAACTCCTCCTAGCTCTTGCCCTGGCTGTTCCCTGAGGTTGTGCCAACTTCCCATCCCAATGAGCACTTCCCAGCTTCCCTGTCCTCCACAGGGTCTCTAGATTTTCTTTCTCTGTTTTGATTTTGGCTAGAAATGTCTATCTCCTCTCTCTCATCCTTGCCCAATACTTTCACTTGGGGCTGCTGTGGTGCGCCCTGGCGCTCTCAGGGTTGTTTCTTTTTTTAATTTTTTAAAAAGATTTTATTTATTTACTTGACAGAGAGAGACACAGCGAGAGAGGGAACACAAGCAGGGGGAGTGGGAGAGGGAGAAGCAGGCTCCCGCTGAGCAGGGAGCCGGACGTGGGGCTCCATGTGGGGCTCGATCCCAGGACCCCGGGACCATGACCTGAGCTGAAGGCAGATGCTTAACGACTGAGCCACCCAGGCACCCAGGGTTTCTTAAATCTTGTTGGAGAGTTTCACCAAACCACCTCTCAAATTTTCTACAGCTTTGTGTCTCTAGCCATCGTAAAGGATCTGTATCATTTTCAAAGAATTTTTGAAAAGTTTTACAGGTTAACAATATCGATATCTTTCTTAGGAACCTCCCTAATTCTTCATTTTTATTTAAATAATTTAAATACTTCAGAGCTATGTGTGTATTTTATGACGTAAACCTCAGGATCATAGTGCAGACCATAGTCGCTTTTGAGAGGAAGTGCTGTTCTCATAACATATTCCATAATTTTGTTAACATTCCCCTTGAACCTATTTCTATTTTTGAAACAGATATACTAAAATTTTAATTATTTGAAAGCAATTAATCTTCTCAATCAGTGTTCCTGACCCTCACTTGATCTTCTGAGCCATGTTTATTGATGAACCTGACAGCAAATTCACTCTAAGTTTGTTTGGAGGCCAGATAATTACTGTTATTTTTATGAAATTCTGGAATGTAATCTCCACAAGGGCAGGGATTTTCTTTTTCTTTTTTGTTCGTTGACATAATGTGCCAGCCATCAAGAAGAGTGTCTGGCACATAGATGTTCAATAATTATTTGCTGAATGGATGAATGATAAAATCTAGTCATTCTTTTTTTATTTTGCTTTTTTACCTCTGTAAAGCTGTGAGGGTGATTTCATAAGCAAACAATATGTTTTGGGTTATTTTTTCTCTGAATGCAATTTCTTACAATGAAAATCATGTTACCACTTTTCATAGGTACCCATAAGCTTTTGTATCTTTCCTATAGTGTATTGCTTTTGCTTTAGCATTTTGCTTTGAAAAGGCTTTTAAAAATCTCGTTGTCATTGCTTACTTTTTCCTTCCTATAATTTACCAAAAACAAAAACCCGAAATCTTTCCTAGCTTAGATCCTTAAGAGAAACCAAATATTTATACTGACCCAGAAATATGTCTAATCTCTATACCCTTCAGTTCTTTTCTAGAACCTATTTTTAAAAACACGACAAAATATTTTTATTGCCACTCAATTTTTAAAATTGCTTTTGCCTACCTACAATCTTAGTGAAGTTTTCGCATGTGTGTTTATTCAGTGAAGCAAGATTTGTCGTTACAGAAAGGTTTCTTTCTACAGCTTAAATTTACTTTCATACTAGTGGATCTATATCATGAAATTCTACTGCTCACAGATAAAGTCTTTGACTTTCTTATATGGCTCTTCTTATTAATTAAAATATTATTAGCAATCCTCATGTCTCTTTCATGATGGCTAACATTTTGAGGAAGATTCCTAAATTTGCCCTCAAATTCCTTCAGAATCTTTGGGTGAATCCCAATTTTTTTGTTTACGTGTAGCTGTGTAACTAGACTTAGAATAGATCCTACAGGGGCTTAAGCTTGGACTTAGGTGTTAAGAAACATCTAAAGTATTTAACAGGAAAGTCAAAAATCAAGTTTCTTAACTCTGAACAGCCATCTGCTTGTGCTTTTATTTTTTTAAGTTTTTATTTTAATCCAGTTAGTTAACATGCAGTGTTATATTAGTTTCAGATGTACAACAGAGCGATTCAACACTTCCATACATCAGCTTTTACATTTGCACTGATAGTCTCACTGCCTTCTAACTGGTTTTTGCCTGTCTTTGGGGTACTTAAATACATGGTATTTTATTAACATTTACTAAGCCTCGTAATTTGAGCCAAGTTGGCTCATGTTTATTCTTGAATGTTTTAAATTGAATTCCTATCCTACCCATGGATATCTTTACTAAAGGAAAGGCCTTTAATACTCTGATACATTAATCAGAAAAAGTAAAATATAAAAGTTAATGTGCCCCAACCCCAATTTAAAAAATACGTATGTGTATATAAAGAATTTATTCTAAATGTTCTGCATTTCTTATACTAATTATTATAAAAATATTTATTACAAAAGATTAAAACACTTGTTATTCCCATCTATTTATTCAGCATATTTGAGACTTGACTTTGCTAAATATTCATACTTATATTTAGCATGAATGTATATTTTTAAGCGATTAATTTTTTTTCATCTACAAAATTAATTCTTTTCCCTGGATATTTATGATTCCATTTTTCTAAAAATGGTCTGACCAATGTTTTGGTTTTCCACATCTCACTGGGATTCTGAATCTAATTGTGTTATGATCTCCATGACAGAGTCAACCTCACACAACTACTTCCTCTACCAGTTCCTGATTTTTCAGTTCTTCAGGACATCTTGCGTATGGCCCTTTCCTGTCTTACTGTCTTTTTCTTCCAACTGATACTTGCTATAAAAATAAAAAAAGAACAATTTTTAAAAAGATCTACCTCTACCAGTGTGACTAGGATCTATTCTAGTGCTTTACCTTTGGCAGTGTACATATAATCCTCGCTCAGGGGAATGTGGGAGTTAAGATCTCCACTTGGGCCTCTCTGGAAAACTGTTTCCTCAACTGTTAGACAAGGGAGGCAGCTCCAACCTCATGAAGGACTTCTGTGGATTGAATGAGATAAAGCATATACAGTGTTCAGTGCAGTGCTCAGTAAATGCTGCCATCCCCATGACTAGTCTGGGCAGGCAGACTTCATGTTTGTCATATTACAAGTGTCCCTGAGTGAGGGTGAATGTCCTGTCCTTAGTAGAATGCTACTGTTTTCCATCCATCCTGTCATCACTCATCAAAACAATGTCACCCTCTCCCCCACCTGCTGGTCTCTGTTTTTACTACAGAATGCTACCTGGCCTTTGAAGATATTCCTTTTTCCACTGGATCTCTGAAATACCAGTTATATGTGAGGTTCACTAGGTTGCCATGTAATCTGACCTACCCAGTTTTAGTAACTCCTATTCTAGTCTTTGTGTGTGTGCATGTGTGTGTGTGTGTAGTTGCATTTATACAAATACTAGAATTGCTTTAACGTCAATCTTGTAAAGATGTATGAAGAACAAAAACCAATTTTATACCAAATAATAAAATTATTTTGCTTTGCTGATTTCTCTCATAGTCATGATCCTTGAAAATTCACTCTGAATTCAGCGGTTTGATATTTTGTGAAAACAAAGAGAAGCCAGTGGTTTTTTTCCATTTCACCTACAAGTAAATAATCCATTCTCTATACTCAGAACTGAATAGACAAGGTCCATATAGTTTTAGAGCTTTTGCATCTAAAAATAATACCATGATAAAAACTCATTTTAAACCCCTGTGATGTTCTCTCATGTCAAAGGTCATATCTTTGTGTAAAAAAAAAAAAAGTAATTAATGAAAGAAAAAAAAATCCCTTTTTATGCACATTCCTTTCTTTTTGAAACTCATCCAAAATGATGAGGACAGTCTTGGTTGATTTTGAAGGTTAATGGGCCTTACACAAAGAAGTTTTACAGAAATATTTGTGGAATTAAATGAGAAAAAATGTCTCTCTGAGACTTTTGTTTTTTCTATTGTGCATGGATTTTAGCACTAACACATATTTCCCAAAGTAAGTTTCCGTAATATGAGAAGTTCAACAGAGCCTATATATTTATGATAAGTCCACAGGGAGGTGAAATGCCAGCTATTACAGAGCAAAGGTGAAGACATTCAATGTTTGGGGTTTTGCTTGTTTTTTTGTGTGTTGTTTTTCCTAACTGGTTTTTAAATACTATGGTGAAAATAGCTCATTTGTTTTTCTGGAATGGCTAGAACAGACCATCAAAGTAATATGAATCATACAAATGTTCTTCCTCTGCATTCTTTTACAAAAGTAAAACAAAACACTTAATTATCTTTGCTTTGTTTTGGTTTGCACTAATTTCATAAATCTTAAAGAAGACTTATTGGCCTGTGTTTTAGTGTCTGCTACATAATGAAATGCTAATTTCATTTTTATAAAATGATTCCAACATTGAGCATAACAAAATTTATGTGTCAAATCAGATTTTATTTTGTAGGATTAATATTTAAGCACTTTTTTACTTTAAAATAATTTCAAACTAAAATTTCTTTTTACTCCTGTGCCATTCAGAAATAAATTACCCCTGGATGATTTAGTGTGTGTTTCCTACAACCAAGGACATCCTTCCATGTAACCGCAAGATAATCACCTATCCAGGAGGAAAACCTTTTCCTCTACCCTCTGAGGTTCAGTATCAGGGGCCTGCTAATTTACCTGACAAAGGCTGCTTAACAGAGAAAAGTAATAGACATTTATTAATATTTTTATTTGCACAGGAGTTCACAGAAACAAGTGAAACGTAAAGAAACAGATTCGGGAGCCTCTAGATACTTCTTAACAAAGGAAAGAGGGTGTGAGCATCAGGGGAAGATAAATTGTAGGGAAATGAGTAGGAAATATATGGGGGGACCAGTGGATGATAAGGACTATTTTAGTCAAGTTTGTTTATGCAGATTCATCTCAGTGCTGGCTCTCCATCTCTGTGGATAAAAGTCTCTCTTCCCACCCTGGTACAGGAGAGGGGTGAAATTTATGCCACCTTCACAAAGGGAAATGCATGCTCTGCTTTTAGGGAGATAAGGAGAGGGCAGAGAAGTCTTCTTGTATTTGTCTACTCTTAATTGCCTTCAGCTTCAAATCATCCTATGTCAAAGTGAAATAAAACACTACACGTCAAAATCAGAAAGTGAACGTTGGTACAATACTACCACCTAATCCTCAAACCCATTCAATTTTTTGCCAGTTTTCCTGTTCATACCCGTCATAGAAAAAAAGGATGCAATCCAGGATCATACATTGCACTTATGTTTCATGATTTTAAGCCTCTTTCAATCTGAGATAGTTGCCCAATCTTTGCTTGACATTCATGACCTGGCACTTTATAGGCCTGATATTCAGTAGAATGTCTCTCAATTGGCTTTGGTCTAATGTCCCTCATAATTAGATTCAGATTATGCATTTGGGGCAGGAATACCACAGATGTGAAGCTGTGTGTTTTTAATGCAGCCCATCAGATGGCCACAGTTTGGATTTTTCTCATTACAAGTAATTTTAACCTTGATCATTTGACTAAGGTGGTGCTCACCTAGATTCTCCAATGTAAAGTTATTCTTTAGTATTTCCTCCAGTATTCACTAAGTATTGGGGTGGGAGATCCCATGAAATTATGTAAATATTCCATTATTCATCAAAATTTGAGCCACTAGTTTTAGCATCCATTGATATTTCTTATTTGAATTGTTACTGTGATGGCTGCCAAATATTGATTTTCTAATACCATAGTTTCTTTTATATTTATTAGTAGGCATTCCAATGTAAAGATTTCTCTTGTTCCCATTTATGTTTATTTTAAAATTGGTATAAGTATAAATTAATGAGTTACTCTTTTATTTAATGAGTTATAATGCATTCTTATCATTATTTTAATGCTAAAATTGTCCCACTTGCTTTTTAAAAGATTTTATTTATTTATTTATTTATTTAAGAGAGGGAGAAAGAGCCAGGAGAAAAGCAGAGGGAGAGGGATAAACAGACTCTGCTCTGAGTGCAGAGCTAGATGCGGGGCTCGATCCCTCGACCCTGAGATCATGACTTGAGACAAAATCAGCTCAACAGACTGAGCCACCTAGGTGCCCCTAAAATTGCCCCTTTTTTTAAAAAGAGGTTTTATTTGTCAGGGAGACAGAGAGAGAGAGAGAAAGATCACAAGCAGGGGGAGTGGCAGGCAGAGGGAGAAACAGGCTCCCCGCTGAGCAAGGAGCCCAGGACCCTGGGATCATGACCTGAGCCAAAGGCAGATGCTTAACCCACTGAGCCACCCAGGTGTCCCAAAATTGTCCCATTTTTAACCAATCTTTTGAATACTTCTTAATTTCTGGCACAAAAAGAAACTCTAGGTTCATCAATTTCACATTTATATGAACATGGCAAAAAAATAAAAGTGACTAGGGACTCTTGCAATCTTTAATAAACCAACTTACCACTATAAGAGGAAATCTATTTGGTGTAAGTCTATTACATAAATGTTATATAATGACTGCAACTTAAAAAACAAAACAAAAAACCACTTCACTAAAAAATAAATACAATTTCTATTAAAAAGGCTTTAAAAAGAAAATAAGCAGAAATGAGCTACAATTATTACACATATGTACACTACACATCTCTCCTCTCTCTCCCTGTCTTTCTTCCATAAAATTCAAAATGAAACTGTGAGCAACCTCAGAAACTAGTTTCTACCTGAGCTGAATGTAGAGTGCCCTCTAGAGGCTTCATTCAATCAATGCAGTATTTCCAACAGCGGAGGAACCTACTTAAATTTCTGTAGGTTTTCAGACACAGTTCTCATTAAATCCATAGGATAACTCTACACATAATAATAGCTGACCATGAGTTGATTCAGCATATTAGGTACTGACTTAAGAAAACATGCAAGGGAACTGACAAAAATTAGGCTTGTGCTTAATCAGCTAGACAAAAGAATTGGGAACATGCCATCAGGAGATATGAGAAGACATTAAATTGTCTTATGTCAGTTTGCGACTTTTGTTAGAGCTGTTATGAAATCTCCCCCAAATTTCTCACACAAGGAATGTCTTCATAACTTATTCCATTATTTCCTCAACATCCACAGACAGACCAGTGTGGATTCCGATGAGCAAGCTGCCTCACTTGGCCAGTCTTCACTTGGCTCTGCACCTCCGTATGCTGTATGGCGCTCCAAACCCACAGACTGCTCATAAATTAAAACCAAGATGGCAACCATGTCTTAATGAAACTCCAAAACAGATGTGAAAAAAAATCACATTTAAGCTGATATAGTTTACATAAGTATTAATGATCATTTAGAAAGGTAAACTATTCTATTATAAATTTTTTATAAATCTCTTGAGTTTACAGGGTCTAAATTACTTAATGCCTCAGATGTAGATATTAAAAGCATCTCTTTCTCATCATCTTTGCTATAATTTAAAAGAATTTGAATGAAATCATTTTGCTAATAGCTATTCCTTTAAAATAGAAAGTGCTTTCAAATATTTGTCCAAATGAAATTCAGCTTTAACAATATTGATTTAAAAGAATAGTTTTAAGATGATATTGCTTTGTTGTTTGATGGTAATTCTTACCTAAATACATAGTCAAGAAACATCATTGGGATACAAGGGGAAATATTATAATTATTAGCTATGACTCAAAATTTAGTCTCCCAGTCTTCCTAGTCACACGTTGGTTTTGTATTGAGATTTGAGAGATACATTTTTAGATGTTAAAGGAAAACTACAGTCAACACAAGAATGTGGTTACATCAGATGAAAATCCCAGGCCTAACTTATCTCCTTTGCTTTTTTGATACAGACTCAACTGTAAAATACACCATTTAATGTTCCTGTTGAAATTCTTATTTCCAAGAACATTACAGGGGAGGAAAATTCTTTCCTCTACCCATTTTAGGTCTTGGCTAGGGCTCTGTAACAAAAGACAGCTTACAAGAGAAAAACATAGAAATGTTTCTGTGATATGGGAGCCCTTTTGTGGAAATGAAGAGCCAAAGAAATGGCAAAACCTAAAGCTTTTCTACTAGGTTGAACAAAGAGAAGCTTTTGTGGAAATGTAAAATATATAGTGAGGCTAAAGGAAAATCAGAATTATTTTAACAAGGTTGGTTTGTGCAGAATTCTCTCAGTCTTCCTGGCCTTGGTAATAAGAATGTTCCTTTTCTCCTAGTAGAGGGAGATCATCTTTCAAATGGAGGCTTATCTCCTGTTTTCAGGAAGAAAAGGGGAGATCAGAATGCTTTTCTTACACCTGCTGTTTTCCGAGTGACTTTAGCTCAAAGACAATCCTTACACCGAAGTGGTGTATTTTGGAATGGAATATTCTGCCACCCTTCAACATGAACAATAAAATATATAATTTTTCTGTGCATGTATAGCTAGTTTAATTTTGTTCACCTCTAGATGTTCATCAATAAATCAGTGCGAGAATATTTACACTCCAAAACAATGGTTCAAAAGCACTGACTAGGTGATGGAAGTGTTAAATTAAGTGCCCAAGTTTTCTTGACTTAAAAAGGAAAGCTTAACTGGCTCATAATGCTGCTTAGGGACTATGTTTCCTATCACCTCAATCTTTAAGATTATTCACTTTTTATAGTCTGCTTCTTAAAGAGAACAAAACTTTAAATAAACAACAACAACAAAAAGAACCGATGATGGTATCCCATATTAAAACAAAAATAACAAGAAAAATACCAAGGAATCTTGATCCACAAACCTGTGAAGCTATGTTCTTCCGGCAGCCTTATAACTCTGTAATAAATGATAGGCAGAATAGCAATGTTTGCATGCCTTCTTCCTCTCTCTGCTTTTCCTCTCCTAGGATCCCTGGAGTAGAGAAATTCACATCTTAACATACTGCGCTCTTCCGGGCTCAGCCTGCTCATGATGAGATCTAGTATGGTGTCATTTTCCTCTTGTTATTAAAACTCAGATTGTTAGGAGAGAATCGTGCTTAATACTTGCCTTTGGATAATGTTTTATCCTTATTTATGTTTCTTCTCAAGGGTTGATCTGACTGTGAGTTTAACTCCAGGGAAATGGAAAGGACTTCCCAACTCAGAAATACCTCCCAAGCCCTGCCTACTGATGCCTGAAACTACACCTTGTAGCAGAAGGTGTGTCCCTGTCACGATACTCACAGCTGTTAAGCCTTTGTCAGCCTCTTTTCTCAGAGACAGATGTGTTGACATGAGGAGGGAAAAAATAACATAGATATCGTGGAGAAAAATGCATCTAAAAAGGACAGAGGGACAGCCTACACATGACTTTTTAATAGAAGATTCTCCTTCTTCAGAACTACCTTTTATCTGTGTTGACTTTAGATCCAGTTGTTCTTAACTATTTGTTCTCTTGTCCAATATTTAATAATCCTGGCGAAGATCTGGACATAGACATAGACAAGTAAGCTAAGCCTGTCCCTGCCTCCAGAGGTTTATAATCTAATGGAGAATGCATATAAGCAAATGCACAATTACAGTAAAGCATAATAATGTTTGTAATGGGAGAAAGACAGGTTGCTATGGAAATACACAGTTGGACTATCCCATGCAATCTAGGATTCAGTTTCCCTCCCATATTTAAGGTGACAACTGTAGGGTGGTTAACATTAAACCAAGCAAAGAGGCCAATGTATGCATGTATTAGAATATCTCCCGACACTATATCCTATCTTGGTCTGTCCTTCTGCCCTTGTGAATGAGAGTGCTTCACATGTGCGGAACAGCTCCGATGAAGAGGCCCACTCAGTAGGATAACTGTAGGAGGATGTGGTTTCTACAAAGCTTTGCTCACTGGTGGCCTTTCGTGGCCTGCCCAGCACCTGCGGTCAGCACTGTTATCTCTGCTCCAACCTGGCTCTTCTGTGCACCTGTTCCTCCTGGCGCAGCCACAGGAGCTTTGGCTTGGGTGTGAGGCACAGCAGTTTGGCAACCTGGCACATTTCGGAAGAGAGGGGCAATGGACAGGGATCCAGCCAGGAATGCAAATCGGATGGCTAGAACAGAGTCCGTGTTTCTTTTCTTTTCTTTTCTTTTTTAAGATTTTTATTTATTTATTTAACAGAGAGAGAGAGAGAGGGAGAGAGAGAGCCCAAGTAGGCAGAGCAGCAGACAGAGGCAGAGGGAGAAGCAGGCTCCCCGCCGAGCAGGGAGCCCAATGCAGGGCTGGATCCCAGGACCCTGGGATCATGACCTGAGCCAAAGGCAGCCGCTTAACCGACTGAACCACCCAGGTGCCCCCAGAGTCCATGTTTCTAAGAAATAACCCCATCCTCTGGGCTTTAGTATCAGACATACCAAGGCCATTTTTTTTTTAAGATTTTATTTATTCATTTGAGACACACAGAGAGAGAGAGAGAGAGCATGAGCAGGGAGAGAGGCAGAGGGAGAGGGAGAAGCAGGCTCCCCGCTGAGCCAGGAGCCCGATGTGGGACTCGATCCCAGGACCCTGGGATCATGACCTGAGCCGAAGGCAGACGCTTAACCATCTGAGCCACCCAGGCGCCCACCAAGGCCATTTTTAGACAGTTATTTAAATTATTAAGCCACATAACCTTGGGTAAAACTTCAGAAATATTCATTCTTGCCTGAGGCCAATGCTATTTTAAAAATTCTCTGAGCAAACCTTTTCTCTTCTACTACCTTCTTAAGCCACAACTGTTGAGTTCCCAATTACTAAAATAATTAAGACACCATGACTTATTCATCTAAAACACATATACATATTACAAAGTAATGTATTACATAACACATATTACATATTACAAAACACATATTACAAAGTGATTTCTTTACTGAGTACTTTGTTTCTCTCCACATTGGCCTGGAACATACTCAGAGTACTAATCATAATAACAACAAGTAAAACCTAAAAAAATTACTCTTTGATTATAGTCTTTTAGACAATACTTCTCATTCTGGGTCACCAAAGATTACAGTTCCTGGGCTTTGAACATCTGGAAGCATTTCCATTAGAGAAGAACCCGTTATCGATTTTTCCCTGTCTTATATTTACAAATGTGCTTTGTTCTCCAAACTCTTCCCTAAAAGGTCTTGGCTTAGGATGTAAGATCAAAGCATAAAATGTGACCTTGGCAGCAGGCTGGGAGGAAATGTGGACATTTGAGGTGGGCGAGTGTGTGGAGGAGGGAAGAACATTAGTGTCCTTAATTCTTGCTTTGGTTTTGCAATAAGTCGTTTAACCCCTCTGAGCCTCATATTTTTGTGTGTTCTAATGCAGGAGATGAACTAAATGAATTTCAGGTTATTTCCAAGATTGTAGTTATTTGTTTTGTCTATTGAGTAAAATTATGTTCTTCAGGAATTTACGCTACTAGCCAATACCGATGATGCAACCATAGCATGTAACCATAACAGCCAAGTCTGGTGGATTTGGGTTGCATGCTCACCATGAGTCATTATCAGCAACTAGAAATTTGATGGTTTTAAAGTATAGATATCCAGTGATGTTAATGTCAACGTGCAAAAAGTTAAAAACAGTACCATCGTACAATATAAAATGAACCTCTGTTCATGGTTTTAATTCAACTCATTAATTAATGATACCCAAAAAGAGAGGAAGACACATTCAAATAACATTTGAGGAGCTGGATAGTTATAGGCAATTTAATAAAGGAACGTTAGAATAAGATGGTTAGATACTAGTTAATGCCCTATAAGGCAGGAACCCATAATCTTCGGGATTATCTTTTCTACCCAAGAGGTTTCTACAAATGAAAAATGTCTAGGCTCTAATCAGATAGTAAAATTTAAATAATTAAATAATCCTTGAATAAGCCTATTACACCATGGCATTCAGAGACACGCTATATGCTTTGTTTTATCGGATAATTTTTTGAAGGCCTCTGTATTGGAGACTCTCGAATATGTAATAGAAGCCTGAGGTCTCCAGATATACCTGGAACTCATTCACCTCTTTCCCTATTTTCTCTGGTTGCTCACTGGGTGAATCATTATTTCGTGATGGCAGTTTAGGGAAAATCAGCTCACACATCATACATAATTTAGGGAAACTCTTTTTTTTTAAAGCTTCATTGTCACATTGGATTAACTTACTATCCTACTGGTAAAATCTAATTCATATTAATACCATTTCTCTTTACTTTCTATGTTGGTTTATTTTTGTATGTGAAAGGTAAGAATGAGGGACAATAATGCAGGAGATTTATATTCATGTAATTTTAAAATAAACTATGAACAAACCGAGATCCAACAGGGATTTACTAGATTTCACTGAATTCTGTCATGCTTACCTCAGAGCACTCTGAGCTTAACAATATTGTCTCTGTAATTCTCTGTTCACTTGCAATTTAGTAAGGAGGCCAAGTCAAATAAAAATTTTAGTAATAGTGTTTGAATCAAAGAGACATTTATGAATTTCTGTACTTTCTTCATTATAAAAAAGAAATTAAAGTGTCCTCTTAGAGAAAGCTACACTGAGATTTGATTTTACAGCGGTTACTCATGACAATAACTTAAGTTGGGTCGGTGATTTTCAGCTTTTGGGGGGAAGTCAAGAACTTAATTAAAACTATAGACCCTTCCTTTAGAAAGAAACAAAGAACATATAACACATCTACTATTGCATATTCAATTTTATTTGGGATGATTCGTGGACCCGCCTGCATCTCATCTATGTACCCTGGTCAAGAACTCACAACTGAGAAAAATAAGGAGCCACATAGAAAATGGGTCATAAGTGAGACACCTGATCCTCATACCTTGTCTCCTAAACCTCTCCTAACATCAGACTTTGTAAATCAGCTACATTTCAGTTTAGACACCAGTAGGTTATTTTCTTTGAACCTAAAGCAGACTCTCCCGGCAAGATGGAAAACCTAAACCCAATTATTTGGAGATAACATAGCACTCTTATGGTCTTGCTGTATTGACAATTCCTAACATCACGAACAGCCGCATCGTAGAGTAAAACATCACGGGCTTCAGAGTGCATCATTATCCTGCCCCTTATAAGACAATAGACCTTAAGAAAGGTATTTCTTCCTTTTTTTTTTTTTAAGATTTTATTTATTTATTTGAGAGAGAGAGCACATGAGTGGGGGGAGGGGTAGTAGGAGAGGGAGAGGCAGAGAATCTCAAGCAGAGTCTGCACTGAGTGCAGAGCCAAAAGTGCAGCTCAATTTCAAGACCCTGAGATCATGATCCTGAGATCGGGACCCGAGCTGAAACCAAGAGTCAGACGCCCAACCAACTGTACCACCCAGTCTCAAGTTTCTCATCTGAAAAATCAGAGTGATTAAGGAGTAGGGCCCAGAGCATAGGTCCGTGGAGACATAAACCTCACCTAATCAGCTGGGTAGAAGCAGGAAACAGATCCAAAGGTGAGGATGAATATGTACCCAGTAAAACTTATGCAGAGTCATGTAGGTTTGTTCTATTTGTATGTAAAAGTTTGGTAGAGTGTTACTCTTTTTAACTCTACTCCAGACCTTAAGTCAAAATGTTATATTAAGACCATAACTATGTTGAATGCAATTATTTAGTGATCTAAAGAGGAAAGCAGAGTTTATCAGCTTTAATTCATTCTGCCTCTCAACTGTCAGATTATTGAGCTTAATAGAAAGAAATAAACCTTGGTAAGTGCTGTTTTCTTTTGTAGAATAAATCTAAGGCCAGTTGAAAATCATGAACTCTAACAAATTTCACTAATTAAAAACAATATAAAAATATTTTGTCTAGCAAATTCTTATATTAAAGAATAATCTAAGAGATTTGCTAAGAATGTTGTAAAACCCAAATAGGCAACATGGCTCTCTTTTTTATCCAAGGTGTGACTAAACTCTTTGCTTATCTTGTGAACCGAATTGGATTTTTTTGTGTTTTTTAAATTATTTTTCTTTTCAGCAATCTACTAAATGTATGGTTCTTATTTTCCAAATTCATTTGTTAGAATGTTTGGTAACTGGGCCAGACCCTCAGGATGATAATAGAGCACCTACAGCACGTCTGGCTCTGTGCTAACCCTTGTCCATGTTATCACTAATCCTACCAATAGTCTCACAATGTAACAGTATTTCTCTCTTCTTATAAACCACACCAGTAAGGTTCAGAGAAGTTAAGGGACTTACCCTAGGTCCCATCATTAGGTTCAACTCTTAAGGCTATTTTCTACTTTCCACTGCATCTAATGCTTCTTTCAGAAGCTTTGCAGGTATGTTCTGAGGCATACTCATTACAGTGACAACAATGCCAATGAGACACATGAGCTCAAGTCCTCACTGAGGTAGGATCTCTGGAGCCCCACCCCCTCCTGTGTTCTTTCAGTTCCCAGCTGGGGTCCTGAGTGCTCAAGCCCTGTCCCTGCCACAGTGGTCAGCACTGAGACCCACCGTCTCCATACATGTGATCAGGAGCTCCTTGCCTCTGGTCGCCACCACGTGGTTCTCTTCCTCTTTGCTGTCACTTCTCCTCTTCCTGTAGTGGTCAGTCACCACACTGAGTCTCATTCTGCACCAAGTCCAGGGACCACCACCCCCACAAGACCTTCCCTCTTTGGCTATTGTTCTGAACCCCACCCTCAAGAGATGGAACAGGGTCCCTGCTCAGAAGCAAAACCTTTACTTACTTGTCCAAATGAAAAAAGAAAGGGTGGCCATTGGCCTCTAAGCATGTTCACCATTAAAGTTGAGACACTGTGAGAATCAACGTGGCATGTGATTGTTTCTGTGAAAAGTGAGTACCCTGCAATAGTGAATACTCAATGAATTATTGTTGAACATTGAAGAATGCACATAATTCAAGTATAAAAGAACAAGGCAGGGGCGCCTGGGTGGCTCAGTCAGTTAACCATCCAACTCTTGATCTCAGCTTAGGTTTCGATCTTAGCGTTGTGAGTTCACGTCCCAGCATGGAGCCTACATAAAAAAAAAAAAAAGAAAGAAAAGAAAACAAACAAACAAACAAAAAACAAGGCAGCCATGAAGATAGTAATAACCGAGCTCAAGTGTCCATTCAAAAGCGGTGGTCAGTGTTTCCTTGCTTCATGATTTATGTCTCAACTTTGTCAGTCCTATGAGTTTGAGGTTATTCACATACATTTTAAATAAGCATCTAATTTAATGGCTAGATTTGAGTTAATTTGTTATGAGTTAAATTTCCTCATGAAGTCACATTTATCTGATGACAAATATTTATTGAGTTCGTATTATGTGCCAAGGAACAGAGCAGTGAAGAAAAACAAAGGCCTTTTTCTGGGACATATATGGGGCCTCTGGGTGTCAGAGAGAACAGTAAACAAAGAAGAAATCAAAATAATAGAAAATTTTAAGAAGAAAATAAAACAGAATTAAGGGACAGTAGTGATGGGTATGAAAAAGCTATTTTAGATGCATTAGTCAGCAGAGGCTTTCTTGATAAAGTGACATTTGAGGCAGGACCTGAATGGCAGAGGGGAGCAAGTCATATGGAGGTGATAGAAAACACCAAGGCCCCAGAGTGGGTGTTGTGCTTAGCATGTTCCGTATCCTGTGACGGGGCAAGAGTGCTTGAAAGGAAAAAAAAAAAAAAAAAAAACAGGCAGGAGGGGAATAGAAGATGAGCTCAGAAACATAGCAAGGAAGCTAGATCATCTTGGGGCTTGGAGGTTTTAACGAGTTATACCAAAGTGGTGATCCTGTCCGGGGTTTGAAATGGCTCAGTAACATGTTTGCCACAGAAGGATGTTGTAACAGAAAGTATTGTGAGCTTGTGACAGGCACGTCTGGTTCAGATTAGGTCTGAAAGCTGCCTCGGGGCCTAACCTTTGGTCTAGTCCAATTCCAGGGCTACTTGGGAATCTAGTTAATCTGAAAGATTTGAGGTAGTTGTCCAAATAATTTTGCAACTCTTCTCAGAGGGTTGTGGGAAACTATTACAGACTCAATGTCATGCATATGCAACAGTTTGGGCCATGAATAATTTTACTGTAGACCCAGTAGCTTGTAACATACAGTGACATCATATGTGGGGCATGAGGTACAAGTTCACAGCCTAAGAGAAAGAATAAATATAAATATGAAGGTCAAAGTATATTATTTAGGGGTTTTATATCACAAATAATAGAAACCAAAGCTGGATTATAAAAAGAAAAAAAAAAGACAGAGATAATTCACTATAAGGACATGGAGTAGTTCCCAGAATATAAGAGTGGGAGGCAGTTATGCCTTAAAAAGGGATTATTCAGAAATAGAAAATTGTCAAGACTCTCTCCATCTCACAGCCCTACATTTTCCTACCCATATGCTTCATGCTTAGCTCCTTCTGTACACAGAAGAGAATCTCTTGGCTGGGATCAGTTGTTTTCTCTTGGTCCAATCAGTTATAACCAAAGAAGTGAGGTCAAGAAGTATCAACAAACATGGCTGTCAGAGCCTGCTCCTAAGAGTCACTCTCAAAGAAGGTAGTGGGTTGGACAGACAAGCCAAGCAACCTCTGCCACATAGGTCTACGCTTAGGTCATCCACCAATACATTTATTTTATGTGCAGACAACTTGGAAAAGTACTCCTAAAAGATTTCCTACCCCAATCCAAGAGGTAATTTTTAAGGGGTGAGAAATGATAAGGCAGGCAAAAAAAAAAAAATATGTAAAGAAAAATCACGCAATGTACGTATTTTTCTTGTGAATTGTGGTTTTTAGTGAGAAAATTTCTCCATCACATCAACATGGTGTAATGGGACAGAAAAATGGACTTAAGTCAGAAAATCTGGTTTAGAGGTGCCTGGGTGTCTCAGTCGGTTAAGCATCTGCCTTTGGCTCAAGTCATGATCCCAGGGTCCTGGGCTTGAGCCCCACATTGGGCTCCTTGTTCAGTGGGGAGCCTGCTTCTCTCTCTGCCTGCCACTCCCCCTGTTTGCACTCTCTTTCTGTGCCAAATAAATAAATAAAATCTTAAAAAAAAAAGAAAATCTGGTTTAAATCTTGGTGTTATTAACTAATGGTCATGGGAAGGTGAGCAATTCATTCTGGTTCTCAGATAAATGATGCAGTTGGACTAGATTCTCCTTAAGATAGATACACTTTGACTCTAATATAATATTTCCACTTGGTAGCAAATAATTTCTTAGGCATTTGTTCTCAAGTTAATTGCAAACATATAGCAAAAATGGTTAAGAAACAGGCTTTACATCATCATTGATAATAACAAAGACATGGAAACTACCTAACAGTCCATCAGTGATGAATAGATAAAGAAGTTGTGGCACATATATATATTAGAATTTTTTTTAAGATTTCATTTATTTATTTGAGAGAGAGAGAGCACGAGCAGGGAGGGAGAGGGAGAAGCAGGCTCCCTGCTCAGCAGGGAGCCCAGCGTGGGGCTCAATCCCAGGACCCTAGGATCATGAACTGAGCTAAAAGCAGACGCTTAACCGACTGAGCCACCCAGGTGCCCCTATACAACAAACTATTATTCAGCCATAAAAGAAAAGGAAATACAACTATTTGTGACGACATGAATGGACCTTAAAAGCATTATGCTAAGTGAAATAAGTCAGACAGAAAAAGACAAATACTATAGGTACTATGTGATCTCAATTACATGTGGAATCTAACAACAAAACAAAACAAAACAAAAAAACACAACATTAGAAAAACCCCACCAAATTCTTAGAAAAAGAGATCAGATTTGTGGTTACAAGAGGGGGTGGGGGAGCACCACTGGAGGAAGGGGGTCAAAAGGTACAAATATGCAGTTATTAGATAAATAAGGGCTAGAAATGTGATGTACAGCATGATGACTAAAGCTAACACTGCTGTAGTATATATGGGAAAGTTGTTACAAGAGTAGATCCTAAGAGTTCTCATCACAAGGAGAAATGTTTCTTTCTTTTCTTTTTATTGTATCTATATGAGAAAATGGATGCTAGCTGACCCTATTGTGGTGATCATTTCACAATATATGTAAATCAAACCATCATGCCCTATGCCTTAAACTTATACAGTAGAGTATGCCAATTATTTCTCAATAGAACTGGGGGGGGAAACAAAACAAAACACACACACACATGCACACGCACACGCACACACAAAGGCTATATAGATTCCTATAGATTTGAGTTTTCTCTTGACCCTGCCAGTTTTTGACTTTGCATAAATTCTTAAATTAGTTAATTTCCTAAATCCAAGTTTGCTTATCTGTAAAATGCAGGTATGGGTGATACTTCAATGGACTGCTGTGTCACTGAATAAGAAATTGAAGAAATTGTAGGTCACCCGGTTCACTGTGAGCGCTCAGTTCTGGTCATTGTTATCAGACTGTGAAAATGCCTAAACTTGTTTGTATCTTACTTTATCACTTTGTATAAATGTGCAAGTAAGTGAAAATTAAACTCCTTGAAGTGCCTAAACTTGTTTGTATCTTACTTTATCACTTTGTATAAATGTACAAGTAAGTGAAAATTAAATTCCTTAAAGTGCTCTAAAGTCATCGACTAATACAAAATGAGATCAGAGATCGGGAGATTCTAGAAAGGTGTCACTGAAAATTCATTGTACCCTTAAATAATTTTTACTTGGCTTTGTAAAATGTGTCTTTCCCATTCCCCCCTGGGCAGATGTGAAAGCATGGAGCTGGACAATAAAATCCGAGATCTGATCGAGAGGAATGCTTCTCCGGATCTTAAAGGGGCCGCCGCAGTAGCCACACCAAGTCACAGAAGTTCATGTTTTCTAAAGGTAAGAAACCACCTTTTTTCTACATTTTCTCAAAACACCCTTCAACAGTGTGTTCACCGAGAAGAATTTATGGGGACAGTCCCCAAATCATTTACAGTAATGTACTTCCTTGATGACTGAGAGGATAAAGTCAACCACTATAAAACCTCTCTTACACAGTCACTTCCTGTTACTGAGGAAACCCTTCTAGCAGAAACACTTTCCCATTTAAAGTGTGATGCCAGGCAGGCAAGTGTTGCTACAGGGAAGTGAGGACCATCTCACACTATGAAAAAGAATGTTAAGTACAGTAACATCTCTTTTTTGGGGAGGAAGTCACCCAATTTGTGTAAACCTTCTTACACTGGATTACTAAAATGAGTACAATTCGTTGTCCATTTTTTTTAATTAAAAAGATTAAAGATTTTATTTATTTGAGAGAGAGAGAGAGAGCGCCAGAGAGCACAAGCAGGGGGAGTGGCAGAGGGAGAAGCCGACTCCCCGCTGAGCAGGGAGCCCAATGTGGGTTTGATCCCAGGACTCTGGGATCATGACCTGAGCCAAAGGCAGACTGAGCCGAATCTGAAGACAGCTTAACTGAGCCACCCAGGTACCCTACATTGTCCTTTTTTTAAAGAAAAAACAGGCTTTCCGGATGAAAGCAGTTGTCCGACTTTGAGTTTCCTCTTATTTCCGGATACTTGTCTGTGGTGCTTCATGGAAGCAGATTGAATGACTTTCTTGAAATGCATCATAAATGACAACACAAACTCAAGCTCTGTAGTCTCCTGATTAGAAACCACCTCTAATGATCTTTTCGAAAAATATCTAACATAAATAAGTTCGACAGTATGACTGACATTTAAAAAAACTTACATAACTTCTACTTCGGTTCTTATTTCTAAAGTAACTCATGCTTACTGTGGAAAAGTTATACTAAGCATAGAGAAAACTATAAAAATCATGTAGAGATACATTTCCTGTGGAGTTAATGAAGCTTGGATCCCATAGACAAATATTTACTTATGTACAGTGAGTTGCATTCATACATTTGTATCTTTTTCTCTTAAAGGAGGCCCTGGAATTGAATAAAGTTAAAACTTCAGACCTCACTGAACATAGATCTGTCCCTGAAATCTCCTCTTGGCCCACCACCACCAGAGAACATCTCTTAGCATTTGGGGTCTCTCTGTGTTTCTCTTTTTGTCACACACATACAACACACACACACACACTCACGGGCACACACCCAGTTTGTTGAACCTACCTGTTTTCACTTTAAAAATATGTTGCAGATACTCCTGTATCTCTTTTTTCATGCATTTAATAAACACGGAATTGTGTGTGTTCAGTATCTATGTACTTTTTCCTGTTTAGAAACTCACTTCTCCCTGACGAAATAATATCTATTTTCTTAAAGATTTATTTATTTTTTTTAGAGAGAGAAAGAGAGCACACAAGTGGAGGGGGAAGGGGCAGAGGGAGAGAGAAAATCTCAAGCAGACTCCCCACTGAGCACAGAGCCCGGATGTGGGGCTCGATCTCACAACCCTGAGATCATGACCTGAGCTGAAATCAACAGTCAGATGCTTAACCCACTGAGCCACCCAGGCGCCCAAGTATTATCTATTTTTATTTATTTTTTTTAATTTATTTATTTGAGAGAGAGAATGAGATAGAGAGAGCATGAGAGGGGGGAGGGTCAGAGGGAGAAGCAGGCTCCCTGCCGAGCAGGGAGCCCGACGCGGGACTCGATCCCGGGACTCCAGGATCATGACCTGAGCCGAAGGCAGTTGCTTAACCAACTGAGCCACCCAGGCACCCAAGTATTATCTATTTTTAAAGTTAGAAATGAATGTCTGCAGATGGTTAGAGCCCCCAAAGGCTTATTTCTCCATTTCTTGTCTCACCCCCTCCTCCCAACCCTCATACATACACCTCTAACTCCCGGTTAGGATTTTCCTCCTTCATGGAAATGTATGCTTTTTTCAAGTAGCCCTCTTGTCTATTTTATGATGAGAGTTTGAATCCCCTCCAGTACCCTGATCCTCACATGCTCTGATTATCAGCCCCTGAGAACCGTTTGCTCATGACTAACTTCCCTCCCAACTCTGTTCATTTTGTCTTCTGGATTCTTCTTCATATTCTTCCTCTTCTTCATCCTCATTGTCATCCTCTTGGTAATTAGTTTCCTCTATTTTGGGGACTTAACCAAAACTTGTTGTCTTTCTTTAAGATACTGCTTCTCCCATCACTTCCCTGATGAAATTTGCTTGTTTTCCTACATACCACACATCCTGGCGAAGGACTGCAGATTTCTAGTTGATCTTTTTTTCCCTTGTGAAGTGTGAGATAAAAAAATCTAGAGAAAGTGAGAAGGTGAGAGGTGAGATCCAGTGTTTAAGGAAGTTGGGGAAGGTATGGCATGGGCAGTGGGAGAAGGAAGAGAGGAATGAAATTGCAATGAGTTGCTGAATGGCTTTGAGGACGGAGTTGAGCTAGACAGCCACTACTTGATGATAAGATCAATCCCTCCATGGCATTAGGCTCCTATGTCTTCAATATCCCTATCACCTCCCACCAGCTTAAAATATGCTCAACACTCCTCCACTTATTTTATTTTATTTTATTTTATTTTATTTTATTTTATTTATTATGTTATGTTAGTCACCATGCATTACATCATTCATTTTTGATGTAGTGTTCCATGATTCATTGTTTGCGTATAACACCCAGTGCTCCATGCAGAACGTGCCCTCCTTAATACCCATCACCGGGCTAACTCTTCTCCCCACCCCCCTCCCCTCTAGAACCCTCAGTTTGTTTCTCAGAGTCAGAGTCCATAGTCTCTCATGGTTTGTCTCCCCCTCCAATTTCTCCCCCTTCATTTTTCCTTCCTACTATCTTCTTTTTCTTTTAACATATAATGTATTATTTGTTTCAGAGGTACAGGTCTGTGATTCATCAGTCTTACACAATTCACAGTGCTCACCATAGCACATACCCTCCCCAAGGTCCATCACCCAGCCACCCCATCCCTCCCACCCCGCACCACTCCACCAACCCTCAGTTGTTTCTTGAGATTAAGAGTCTCTTATGGTTTGTCTCCCTCTCTGGTTTCATCTTGTTTCATTTTTTAACTCCCTTTCCCTATGGCCCTCTGTCTTGTTTCACAAATGCCTCATATCAGTGAGATCATATGATACTTCTCTTTCTCTGATTGACTTATTTAGCTTAGCATAATACCCTCTAGTTCCATCCACTTTGTTGCAAATGACAAGATTTCATTTTTGATGGCTGCATAATATTCCATTATATGTATACCACATCTTCTTTATCCATTCATCTGTTGATGGACATCTTGGCTCTTTCCATAGTTTAGCACTCCTCCACTTTTAAACATATGTGAGATCCCATATTATTTTATTGGTAATGTTCTAACTTATTCTTGTGCATCATAGCCAAGCTTAATAATCAGCGCATCCAAAGATTTTTGGCCCCTTATCACATCACTAATAAGTTCTGCCTTGAAAAATCCAATGGTCATTTTGCATCTGATTTTTCACTTGTCCTCTCATATGCATTTTATGCTATTTACTAATTCAACCTTTTAAAAATACCTTTCTCCATCAACAGCTATAAAATCAATCTCCCATAACCCCCATACACACACCTTTTTTTTTGCTCCGATCTTCCCTCCTCATTCATCTTCACTGGCTTCACTTACATAACGGGCCTGTGTCGTATCAGCATTACCCAAGGATCTATACGTAGCCCTTTACTCATTAAACTACAAAATATATGCCAATGACTCCACACACATATAACTTCCTAAACTTGGAGTTCTTTTCTACATGCACATCAGTTTCACTCAGTAGTTGCAAAAGTGAATTCAACATCTTTCCTGTTAAAACTGCTTGCTTCTTCCCCTCTATATTTCCTGCATTAGTGAATGGATCATTATTCATCCAGTTATCCAAATTCGGGTATAATCCTAGATTCCTCCAGGGCTACCAAGCTGCCCAACTCCAGGAGACATTCATAGAATAATGCCAACCTTCACCCTGGACCCCCAGGTTCTTGTCTCTTCCACCTTCGTAAAATCTTTGGACTTTGTCTCTTCCTTCACTCTTCCTACTGTGCCAAAGTTTGGATATTCATTATCTCTTGCCTAGACTATCCCCAGGAGATGCCTAGTTGCCCTTCTTAAGTTTTGCTCCACATTAATTCGTATTTACCAACATGGATCTTGCTAATGTGCAAGTGCTTAGAACCGAAAAGTAGACTTCCTTACCTACATCATAAAGTCCAAATGCCTTGGCTTAATATATAAAATCCTCCAGGGTCTAGTCCCTGCTCACAGTTAGAATAAAATAGTAGGGAGAGAATCTAATATTTGTAGGTTAACTACCATAACAGGTATGGAAGTATTTTATATTATGTTTGGTATCTATAACAACACTTAAATATGGCTATCTTTATCCTCATTTTCCAGATTCCCTTTTTCTGGCTCCATGGTGTGAGGTGGGAGATTCAGAGTAGGTTCTGGGAGTGGGGAAATTCTTTCTTGTGGCTTTTGCCCCACTTTTATCTTCTCAAAAGTGTTTCAGACCCAGAAGGGAACATAACCCTCCCATTTCATAAAGGGGAAACTGAGACATTGAGGAACATGCTTTTGGATATGGTTCTTGCAGCTTCTATTTGAGCCACTTCAGGGTCCCAGCACTCCTGTCACCCTCTTGTCATCCTCTGGTCTAAGACAGGGTCAGAATGTGTGACTCTTCCCCAATAAAATATTTGACAAAGACAAAAAAAGCCTGTGCTTTTACTCTCTCTCTCTAAGAAAAGTTTCCCAGGAACAACCCCTGGGAGTCTCTCTGCATCTCAATAGACTTCAAGCATTTCTTTCTCAATTGTCCTCTGAAGGTATCTTCAAATATTTGATCGCTTGACACAGTTTAGTTTCCAGTTGGAATCTCAGCTGAATTACTATTTACCCAATAGCACTCTACAGGAGGGAATCCTGCATTCAAAACAAAACAAAAACTTTTGCATTCTCACTGAGATATCGATAGGACTGAAAAAAGTATAAGAAAATTTATTTTTGGTGTAAAACAAGGGTGAGCCAATGACAGAGAGACTGTGGAGGGTGTCTCTCATTTTCCACTGAATGAAGTAACCATAAGAACAGTACAGTAGACTCCCTTTCCAAGAGCAGAAAATGCATTTCTTTATAACTTAAGAGATGGAAAAAGTGTAGCTGAATGAAAGAGATATGATTTGATGAAAGGGCCTGAGACATATGTCAAGTTCCCTTTTTTGCTCAACTACCTTTGCCAAGAATAAGTAAAGAGGGAGAAAGACTATAAGAGAAAATGAACAGACTTACTCATTGCTGTGAGGAAACAGAAAAACATTATTGACGGACATGAGGAACTCCATCAGTATGAGAGCATTCCTTAATATTCTGGGAGAGTTGAAATAGACAGTTGGCCAACAAAGAGCGTTGAATGTCTTGTAGACAAAACAAGAATAACTGCCTAAGTGAGGGGTGCCTGAGTGGCTCAGTCAGTTAAGCCTCTGACTCGGTTTCAACTCAAGTCATGATCTCATGGGTTGTGAGATCAAGCCCTGAGTGGGGCTCCATGCTCAGCGGGGAGTCTGCTTGAGATTCTCTCTGTCCCTCCCCCAACTAACATGTGTGCATGCACTCTCTCTCAAATAAATAAATAAATCTTTAAAACAAAATTGTCTATGTGAGAATAATATTCAAATTCCAAAATGAATGTTAAATAGAAGTGACACTAAACCAAGACATGGTCCTAATACTATGAGAAAATTAATATATGAACATTAATTTGTGACCCTGTAATTGTAGGTCTTGAAATACAAAAGAAAGTGAGAGGAAAATTTAAATGTATTTTTTGGATGAATACATTTCCAGTAATTCTTGGAAATAAAGATGCAACTTGGGAGTAAGAAGAAAAACTGTTCAAATTTTAAGAAGAGCCACTAGAACTGAATTTGCTTAAGAAGCTTGTCTTGTCTTTGGATTCTTTTTTTTTTTTTTTTCTGATTCTAAATAAGAGGCAGTACCTGAAATTGGCTTTTAATAACTTTGGCCCACAAGTTGAGGGAGGATTTCCCAGTAACTGAGGACAAATTCTAGATCTGGACATTCTTCCCAACATAAAAAGCCCTGGGAAAATTCTTTTGATGATTCAGAGAGTGATATAAACTTATGACACTTGGAAAGATTATAAAGGAAAAACTTCCTGCAAACTACAGTAAGTTGACACACGTTTTCTGTAACCACATTGTTGAAAAAAAATTAGTTTCCCTTTCCTTGTTTCCTTTTTTTTAAAGGCAAGCTAGTATTCTTTATCAAAATGTAATTTTGATGATCAAAATATTGTTTTCTAATTTGTAACATGGATTGTGATAAAAATATAAAGTGAGTGAAAATGTGAAAGCATTTTGTAAATTTAAAGGGCTAAATGAGCATAGCATTATTGCCATCATCACCATCATCATCTTCTTCTTCATTATTTTTATGCTAGTAGGATGAGCTTGAGCCCCCCCAATTTTTTCATATATTTTTCTCATATAATGACTAGCTTCTTCTTTGAATCCCATTATCTAATTTCAGCAGTGATGACTGTGTAATTTTTTCTAAGATGTATTTATATATTTTAGGGGGTGAGCGTCAGAGGGAGAGGGAGAAAGAGAATCTCAAGCAGGCTCCTCACTAAGCATGGAGCCTGACGTGGGGCTCGATCTTATCACCCTGAGATCATGACCTGAGCCAAAACCAAGAGTCAGATACCTAACTGACTGAGCCACCCAGGCACCCCTCCAGCATCATCTTTATATGCACATGCGTTTTCTTAATTATACATATAGTTTTTTATTTAAAAATAGTATCCAAATCTATGCATGTGATGTTGGTACGTATTGTCTCAGGAAGAAAGTAGTCTCTTTTACCTGAAATGTCCAAGCTAATTCCTTGTTGATTACAAAATGACACAGAAACATTTCCATCCTCAATGGAGTGGTCCCTCGGATCCTCAGATTTATATTCAAAAACCAGAAAATATGTGAAAGACATGTCTGTTTTGTTCATCTTTATATCCCTATAGTTAGCACAATACCCAATCCGTAGCCCATAATCAATAAATATTTGTTGCAAGAATGTGTACATGAATGAAGGTGAGGTCAACACATGAGCAAAGTACGAGAAAAGTAAAGTGATCTGCATTGATATAGAGTGATATGGAATTAATGTCCTTACTGAGAAGAGAAAAAAACTTTTTAATTCAAGTAGGATTATAGTTTTTGGAAGCTAGTTATTCGTAGTAGAAATTAATCTCTAGGCAAGTGGTGGTGGAAATTGGTAAGATTTTGTTTGGATATGACCTCCGAGGTCAAGCCAATTCATATCGAGCCCTCAAGAAAGTTCAATGACCTTGAAATTTTCCTGATTTCTATTCCTTAATGGCTCAGGCTCCTGCATGATGTTTTATCCAATAATTTTCAGCTGTGTTATTTGTATCTTCCCCATATAGATAAAAAGGTTCTTTGTGGGGAATAAACATGGGGGGCTAAGTGAACTCCGGTATGGGTTCAGCTACCCACTTGTCATGCAATGACCATGGGCATGTCACTTACATCTCTGAATTTAAACTTAATCCTTGTTACCATCAAAGATAACTTTCCTAAAACCTCATAGGGCTGTTATGAGGTTCAAATTAAAGCAAATAAAATGTTCCGAACCACAGAACTCATGTGTGTGAAAGTATATATTTTTTTGTTTTCTAAACTGAATTTAGTTTCAGTCTAGGACCCCCATCCTATCTCTTAAAAGATAATGTAGTCTGCTTGGCTACAGGGAATGTCAGCCACTTCATTGTTTTCTCCAGCAATTTATATTGCAGGACTTCTCTCCTCTCCCTCCTTCTCCCCATAATGGCCCATAAGGTCTGTGAAGCAGATTTTGTGAAGTAATCCAGGTGGAATAGGATTGTCAGATGTAGCAAATAAAAATCTAGGATACCCAGTTAACTTTGAATTTCAGACAAACAAGAAAATATTGCATGGGACATACTTATACAAAAAAAAAAAAAAGTATACCTTGAATCCAAATTTATCTGGATGTCCTGTATTTTTCTGGAAACTTTAGGGTGAAGGCACTTAGGCCACAATAATCCACCATCTTACAATGCCATTGGCACTAATGTAAACTCCAAGAGGAGTTTGGTCTTCTCATTGGCCCATAACCTCACTAGAAGTCACTAAGCTTCCATGTCACTCATTTCACTTCCTATCCTCAGGGACATATGGTAAATACTGCATCCTTCTCAGTTAACCACTTTTGCATTCTTCTCAGGAATTTAGGAAATTTCTGGTTCTGCTTCCACAGCGCTTTGGGATTGAGCTGTCTCAGGACCTAGACATGCCACAAAGTCTCAGCTGGGTATCACGGTGGTATAGTTGGATAGATGATGGATGAGTCCCCAAAAGTAGGGGAGTAGGGCTCCATTTCTTCATGAGCCCTCACAACCATCCAGATACTCTTTTTCCCTGATCTTTTCTCATTTTCCCTCAGGCCATGAAACCTTGAAATCGATTCTTCAATGAGGGAGTGGGGGTGGAAGAAATAAGGAAAATGTTATATTGACTTTTCATCTACCATCTTTTCTATCAATTGTTAATGGCTTAAGGTTTATTGCCTGGATTCTGATTTTTTCTCATTTTCTGAAAATTTCAAATATATAGCCAAGTTGAAAGGATTTTATGATATACACCTGTATGTCTACCACCTAAATGTTGCCACCAACATTTTATTATACTTCCTATCTACCTACTCACCCCTCCTTGTATGCATCAATCCGTGTTATTTTTTGAGGCATTTCAAAATAAACTGCATAAGTGGAATTAGTCTTTAGAAATTCTTTTAAAGATAATTTTCAGAAAAAGAAAATTAGCTTTTGCAATTCAAAGCTTTGGTTTTCAAGATGGTCCCTAGAGTTTGGAGAGTCTATTTTGAAAATCAAAGGTTAGGGATGCCTGGGTGGCTCAATCAGTTAAGCATCTGCCTTCAGCTCAGGTCATGATCCCAGGGTCCTGGGATGGAGCCCCTCAACAGGCTCCTTGCTCATTGAGGAGCCTGCTTCTCCCTCTGCCTGCCACTCCCCCTGCTTGTGCTCTCTCTCTCTGACAAGTAAATAAATAAAATCTTAAAAAAAAAAAAAAAGAAAATCAAAGTTTGAACAGGGACTGTTTTTCTCTTTGCATTCAGTGGCAAACTTAATCAGCCCTGGAGGCAAAAGATATCATTAACCAAGCAAAGAAAGGATGAGTTACATAAAACAAAGAGCAGTGCCTATTTGGAAGGATCATGAGTTAATACTTCAAGATATTAACTTATCTCATAAGATGTAATAAAGCACTGTGCAAATGTAAGAAATGTTATTGAAGACCACATTTATGCCTTTTAAAAATTCCCCCATAGCATGTACAATTATTTATATTGTTTATTTATTAAATAGTAGCCAAAATTAAGAGAAAAAAATTTTAAATCAGGATTTGTATGGAGGCAAATATAGAGAGAAAATCATATAACCAAAATACGGAAGGGTAAAATATTTACCTATAAAAAGAATAAAAAGAAAGTACCCAGAACTAGAACAGTTTTTTAAAAATGGGTTGATACTCCTACTCGATCTCTTTTGATTTGGAGGCAGAATATATAGCTTTGTGTATCACTGTGTTCATTCTCCTCTGGGCTGTATTCTTAGAAGCAGAGGTGTGCTACGATTTCCTACTGAAGAGTCATGCATAAACAGATACATTCAATAAAAATATATGGTATCACTACTCTGAACTCTGAATGTACTGTTAATTCCCAATGTTCAAGTGATAAATATTGACCCTACCTTCAAGAAGTTTCCAGCCTCTCAGAAGAGAAGGGTACATAAAATTAATGACTGTTTTACTGTAAATGCTGGAATTGATGCCTCACAAAGCACCCTGGGACCACAAAGGAGGAAATAACTAACAGCTCTGAAGAACCAGGGGAGCCTTCAAGGGAGGGCTAATGGTCCAGCTGGCTCAGATTGTTAGCTGCTTTGTGTAGTGCTGAGAAATCTTCAGATGTGGAAGTCACATAAAGTCTGCAATTTCATAAAGACTACAGACTAGTCAGCAGAAACCAATTTGCCCTAGGATCCTAGGATGTACCTGATTAATTAAAACTAGAAGTGTATAGTGGGAACAGACTTCAAGCAACATTCTAAATTTCCTGAAAGAATTGCTTCAGAGTTAGAAGCTGGAGGGTCAAAAGCGTATATCTCACCCATGATGGTATAGAATTTGGGACACCTCTCTCACCTGACTCTCCTAGTCCAAGCCCAAATTTGGGGTCTGAAAGGAGAGGTGATTTCCTAGTTTGGAGGCTAAGAAGTTGAAGGTTTTGATCCTTAGATCTTTTATAATCTCTTAAGAAGATAGCTGAATCAATAACATTCTTGATTTAGTTTTGGGTAAAGAGGAAGCTTTATGTGTGTCTAAGCATTATGTGTACTTGAGTAGGCACTACAACAATTGGCATGATCTTAGATTTGAGAAATATGGAATGAACACAACAGACACAAATTATTATCAATGGAGTTTACATTCTAATGGTGGGAAGCAACAAAGAAGAAAAATCTATGGCGTGTTATATATAGCAGTATGGAAAGATACAGCAGGGAAGGTAGATAGAAAGTGTTGGTATGGAGAGCAACTTTAAATTGGGAGGTCAGGTAGGAACTCAAGAAACAGGGGACATTTAAGCAATCACCTGTTGAAGGTGATGGGGTGTGCCATGTGGATATCTAGGGGAAAGATAGTTCTCAGCAGTGAGAACAAGGAACGTGCATGCCAGGTTCATGGAGCAGCAATGTGGACAGGACACAGAGCAGAGTGAGCAGAGGGAAGAAGAACAAGAAAGAACTCAGAGAAGGACAGCCAAGAGCCTTGTGGGTTACTCTGTGGAGTTCTACTTTCACTCTGAGTGAGATGAGGAGTCACTGAAAGGTTTTGTGCAGAGGGGTGTCATGAAATGACATATTTTTAAAGACTCCCAATAGCTCCTATTATGATAATAGATGGGGGGGGGGGAGCAAGAGCGGAAACACAGAGGCTGTTAAGTTATTGCACCTAAGGGATGAGTGTGGCTTGATCAGTCCAAAGCTGCTAAGCACTTTGCCCAAGGTCACATAACTAGTAAATATGGAAGCAGGATATGACACAGAGACAGATTTCAGCCACGACTGGACGTTCTCTAAAAATTTGCAAGTGAATAAAATCAGGATACAAACACTAAAGTTCCCATTTTGAAAACGTTATCAAAAGGTATGTTTATTTCACCTTGCCACTCTCTCATTGAATTAGGAAGCCTGTAGGCTCTTGGGCCAATGTGCTGCTCTCCTTTCCGGTATACTTTCTTTTTTTTTTTTTTTAAAGATTTTATTTATTTATTTGAGATAGAGAGAATGAGAGAGACAGAGAGCACATGAGAGGGGGAGGGTCAGAGGGAGAAGCAGGCTCCTCGCCGAGCAGGGAGCCCGATGCGGGACTCGATCCCGGGACTCCAGGATCATGACCTGAGCCGAAGGCAGTCGCTTAACCAACTGAGCCACCCAGGCGCCCTCCAGTATACTTTCAAAATGCCTACAAAATGTTCAGATAAATTGGATATAGGTTGTGAGAGAAAGAGGAACCAAATATATCACTCCAAGATTTGTAATATAGAGCATGAAAGTTGCCATTGACTGTGATGGGGAAGACAAGTTTTATGGGGAAGATCAGGAAATAGGTTTTATACAAGTGGAGAAGGAGGTGCATCCAAATAGAAATGACAAGTGTGTGACTAATATCAGAGTGTGACTGGTTCGTTCTGAGTGCCGTAGACAAACTGACTGTTAAATACAAGCCATTAAATATTTCAAATATTATTTTTGATGATATCTATTAAGTGGTATTGCAGTTGTCAACCTCGCTCATTTGGTACATAATGCATATATCCAGGTTTCTTTTTAGTGAAAAAGATACTTTGATCATGTAAAATTCCTTTTCTCAAGGGCCTTCAGTGGCTCCATAGCCTACGCAATAAAGTCAAAGTTTCTTCATGTGAAATGTACAGCCTTTCACAATTTGATCCAAATCAACCTTAGATGAGCTCTACTTTAGTTACATTGGGCTTGTTAGAATCCTTCATACTTAGGCTTGTCCACCTCCGTTCTGTTTATGTTGCTCTCATTATAGCAATATACCTCAGATTTCACCACCTCTCAAAATCCAATCCACCCTTCAAGGCCCAGCAGAAAGTGAAGCTCCTTCCATAACAATTAAGGCTGAGAATGAGCTCTGTATCCTCTGGATCCTCACAGGCAGCTGTGTGGGTACACACGTGTATGTGTATATACAGTAATTTCATTAGAAGCAGGGACCTTAGCTTATTTTCCTTTGGCATCCATTCAGTGCCAAGTATGAAACCTAAATGACTGATAGCCCTTTCCTTTTTTCGTATAATTTGTAGCACAAATAATTTGATGGATATCCGTATCTTTAAGGTCATATTATTATTAATATCTAAGCTTTTATATGTATTATCATAGATAGCAAGGAGGACACCATTGTGCCCCTGGAGGAGGACACTGTTACTATTCTTATTTTACAAATGTGGAAGTTGAGAGATGCCTGGGTGGTTAAGTGTCTGTCTTTGGCTCAGGTCGTGATCCCAGAGTCCTGGAATTGAGTCCTGCATTGGGCTCCTTGCTCAGTGAGGAGCCTGCTTATCCCTCTGCTGTGCTCTGTCTCTCTCTCTCTCTCTGACAAATAAATAAATAAAATCTTTAAAAAAATTAAAAAATTAAAATTTGATCCAAATTAAAATTTAAAAAAATTAAAAAACAAAAAACAACAAATGTGGAACTTGAGCCTCAGAGGCCTTAGGGATCGTGCCCAAAGTCACAAGCAGTGAATGGTAGAGCCAAGTTATGAATCCAGATGAGCTGACTCCAGTCAGACCTTTGCATCCCCAGTCGATGTTCTCAGTCCTGCCTGGATAGCTCAGTTACCTAAAAATTCATGCAGTTTCAGGAAGCAAAGTATGATGTCAACCCTCATTCTAAAAGGATAGTAAAAACAAACAAACAAACAAACAAACAAAAACCCACCATGTTTATTTTACCTGACAAAGAACGCCTCCAAGCATTTATGGAAATGTGACGATCTGTCTTAGACTAGTTTTGAGAGAATTATCATCAACTTAAATGAGAGTGACTGGTATTTCCTTGGTCCTTTTTCTTCACCATATCTCTCTTTGTTCATTATTTTCCTCTGTGTAATATTTTAGTCACTTGAGAAATGAGGACATTTCAGAATCCTCTTGGAAACATGGAGTGACATGTCTTCTCCTCTGAGGGTTATAGCAGCTAGTAAGACTTGTCACGAAACAAAGTTTGACTACAAGCCAGACTCGAACATGGCTCATGTGAGAAGGCTGGAGATGAGGTAAAGAGGGCATGTATAACAGAAAATATCCAGCTTATTTCTCAGGCTGTCCTATTGTAAGTGCCTTTTTTCTCAAACCAAACTTGGGGTTCTCCAGAAGAATTATTGTTAATTCATAAATTACCACACGGCTCTCTGGAGCTAATGGAAAATCTATTTGCTGTCAAACTGCATAGCAGAAGAGGCAAAGGAATTGTAATGAAAAATGCAAAAATAGAGGATTTCCATTCCATAGAAGCCATCACACCATGTTGTGCTGCAACAATGAGTGTGCATCGGGATAACTGTACAGAGGAGACCCAAAAGACACCAAGGCCAAGGACAGCAATTTCTGGCAAGAAATGTTCTTTCCAACCTCTCCTCTAGGTTAATGTTACCACATCTACTGGGTTTATGATTACCAAATACACAGATAAGGCTGAAGGGAACCTTGAACAATATACATATAACTGTGTTGTGGGGGAGGAGACTAGGAAGAAAATATTTTCATGCTATAGTTTGTTTTTTCTTTTTTGATGAGCAGGTTTTAGTGTTAACGAAGTGTCAGTCTCCAGGAAATCTCCACTTATAGCCCCTAAAATCAGATCATATGTAAGTCATAACTCTTCTTTTAGAAATCTGAACAATTTGATTCCCACCTGCATTTTTGGATATTGCCTGAAGGAAACATTACTCCATTTCACTCGAGTGTACCCCCAAGACAGACCAAGAACCCAGCAGAAAACAAAACCATGTACACATACACACGCACAGCAAAAAAAATCTATAAATTTGGCATGTAGATATATATCAATTTATTCATTCAGCCGAACGTGTTGAACACCTGCTATGTGTCACAGTGCTGTAGGTACAGAGGTGACCATGCAAATATGTAAATAAACTATTATAAATACTAAGTAAGGGCTCTGCTTGGTTGGTAAAAGGAGGTCAAATAAGGTCATGGGCAAGAGAAGTATTAGCCAGGTTTTCCAGGTCAGCTGGTTGGAAGGGGCCCAGAGGTGGGAATGTTCTGGGCAGAGAAAGCAGCATGTATTAGACACATGTCTTTTTTCAGGAAATGAAGGGGATTCAGGATGGCTGGAGCACAGGAAGAGTTGGGAAGTGGTAGAAGAATGAAAGAGAAAAAGGACAGCCAAATCTTGGGCACCCATTATTCTCTTTTAAAGAGTTTGAATTTCAGGAGTTTTAGGATTTATCCCACATATAAGGGACTATCTCATGGAAGGTGTAAAGAAAAATGTAAATTCAGTATATGTAAATGTAATTAAAATGTAAATGTAATTAAAATGTAAAATGTAAATGTAAATTTTTTTTAAATGTTTTTTATTTATTTATTCATGAGAGTCAGAGAGAGAGAGAGAGAGGCAGAGGCAGAGGGAGAAGCAGGCTCCCCACCTAGCAGGGAGCCCGATGCGGGACTCGATCCAGGACCCTGGAATCATGACCTGAGCCGAAGGCAGACGCTTAACCATCTGAGCCACCCAGGCGCCCTGTAAATGTAAATTGACTGTAAATTCTTTCTTCTCTTCCTTCACATTCTTTGCTTTCTGTATTCTTGGCTCTTTTTTGCTCCCTCTCCTCCAAGTCCAGAATGAAGTCTTGTGCTCTACCATGACCCATTTATATAGCTCCAATCATCCATCTTTTCACGCTTTTATCTGCACGACTCGTATTCCATTACCTCAATGCCCTGTAAAATGATGAGTCAACTAGTTAACACTAAAATGTTAGTGAAAAAAAACAACAACGACAACAACAAAAAACAAAACAAAACAAAAAAAACATTGAACTGCAAATGAATCATGGAGAAAAGCTGGACTTGACCTATGGAAAACACAGTCTTAAACTTGAGAACTGAGTTTAAACTTTCTACCGATATAAAGGATAAGCTTTGCAAACAATGCCCGTTTTTGTTGTAATGAATTTACTCTTTTAGTTCCATAGGAATTGTAGAACTTACAGAACTGCGTATGATTCAATAAGTTCCACACGGCTCACCTCACAGTTAGAAGGCATTGCCAGAAAATCTTGCCTTTAGGGAAGCAAGTAACCGATTGTCAGAAGTCAACAGTTACTTAATTCTCTGGGAAATACAATGAAGTTATGGCAGTTTGGCTACTGAGGAAAGACTTGGTTTGCCCAGGCTTTCTGTGGTAACTTCCTCCTCCAGTGGGAGAAACTGCCAGTAAAGGAAGAATGACTATTTACTTACCATAGGCAAGGCTAATAGGTCTGTCTTAGTCACAGCCTGCCTCCTTGAGACATCCTGGGAAATCCCTATCTGGAACAGAAGAAAAGTTAAAATCACAGATGCTGTGCTTATGACCTTATTCTGTGTAAATCATATACGGAGTCACTTCTGTTCATTTGTAATGAAAAACTATTGCTGTTATTTTCTATCATGAGTTAACTGTGTGGTCTTTTTAAAATTTTATATATTTGATCTCACTTTAAAAGATACCGCAGGAGACATTTTCTTTCTCTTTATTTTTCTGTCTTCCAAGACTCCAGGAAAAACAGCTTCCATGGCACATTTTGTGCAGGGCACAACTAGAATGAGTGCTGCAGAAGGTTCTACGGAGCATGCAGAGGTAAGAACGCATTTCTAGGGGATGAATTGACCATATCTAGCATCAGTTGCACTTCTCATGGTTAATTATGCAATGATGAATAAGAGTAGAAATGGCTAGTTCACTTTATTTAGATAATATCTGCTATGTATTTTTGATCAATGTTATTTAACAAAGAAAAAGTATCTGGGTGACCATTGCATTTCCTCTGATCCCTCTGAGCTACCTTTCTTCTTTTATGAACTGAGATTAAATCTTGTCCAAAGTCTTTACAGCTCCCCAGTTCTGTGGGCTCCATATTTTGCTCTTGATTTAGAGAAATTTGGTTCAATGTAAAATTTAAAAAAGAATATTGGTGTAGTTGGAAATAGAACATATTATAGCAAAAGAGTAGCCATAGTAAAATATTTATGTATGTACAATTAATACCACAGTTTTTGTTGGGTTACTGGTTACTGCAACAGATACTCACTTACTGAATGAATGAATGAATGAATGAAAATGCTTTCTTAAAGTTCTTTTTAGAGATAACCGAGGTATAATAGCAAACTAAATAGAACTCTTTTATTTAGGTATTTAATTTAGCAGTGTCAGAATTTGAATATCTTAGAAGTTGGTTTTGGTGTTATGGTAAATGAGAGGCAAATACCCATATACTTTAAGCACAGATTACACTATACAAGGAATAACTGTTCTGTTAGTGGGTCATTAGTAGAACCAATGACTAAAATCTTTGTTATTCATTGAAGCATCAGATACCTTCCTTAGCAATTGGAAAACCAAGCAAATACAAATGGAAAATTCTCCCAAAACTTTGTGTCTGATTGACTTTTGCTTCATTTTTAATACATACCTGAGACATATGAACCATGGTAACATGTTGATTAATCTCCAGAGAAACCCCTGGTGATACATTTATGGCTTATAAGCAATTCCTAGTACTGTGCTTTCTCTCTTTCTTTCTTGCAGATTAAGTATCTGCAATTCAGTAACTCTTATTTATAAAATAAAAATCAAAGTCCAAATGTTTTACAATTTCTTTCCAGAGAAAACGATATATGGCAAAAATTGCACACTATTTAATTACTCTTAATCTGGTTTCCCAGAAGACTAGGTCATACAAATATTTCCTGCTCACAGAATTTTTTTGTCTATATCATAAATAGAGAGGAGACTTTTTGAGGACCCCAAATCTGTGCCTCCAAGCATGGTCTGGAATAGGGGAAACTTGAACTTCAGTATGAACCACTGTAGCCTCTGAAATTTATTAAAAATAGAGATGGGATAAACAGGCTGAGCACAGAGGATTTTTAGGGCAGTGAAACTATTCTGTATGATACCATAATGTCTTTATACATTTATTCAAATTCATAGAATGTACAATACCAAGAATGCACCCTGATGTAAACTATGGATTTGGGTGATGTGTCAGTAGAGGTTCAATTGTAAGAAATGCACCGCTCTTGTGGGAGATGTTGATAATGTGTACGTAGGTATGGGGGAAGCAGGCACATGGGAAATCTCTGTACTTTCCACTAGATTTTGCTGTGAACCTAAAACTGCTCTAAAAAATAGTTTATTAAGAAGGAAATGGAGGTGCTATGACTCCCTTTTCAGAAATTCCGTTTCAGTGTTCACAGTATTCAGTGCCCTATGTTTAGCAAGCTCCCACAGTGACTTTTTTGTGTTCTTGTACTAAGAACCACTGGTTTGGAATCTGGTCTCACTGCACCTCTGCTTTGCTGAGCTCAGGACACCCTAAATACAGTTGGCTCACAGCATCTAATACTCAGTCTGTTCTGATGCAGAATGAGTCTAGACTTCCTAAAAAAGGGAAAGCCCAATTATAAGACCCAACATATTGTCACCTGGGTTTTGATGTTACTTCTGGAACTCAGCCAAATCAGCTTCTTGAGGTCAGAAGCAAGTATAATAATTCTGAATTTATTGACCCACAGAAGAATATCTCTTTTAAAATGTGGTCTTAATTGTACATGGGTCTGAATAAGAAGAAGCTAAGAAAACTAAGAACAGCATCTATAGGATATAAATTATCCTCTAGACCTAAAATGTTGAGTGAGACATAGATAAGTAGAGAAAAAATAGAATAGTTTTATGAATCATTTCTAATGAAAAAAGTCCTTGAAATCCCATGATGATTGTAAAAGAATACTTCCTATAAATGTTTTTGGCAAAAGCCAACACACTTTGAAAATATTTAATTGTTTGTGAATATCTGTAAATTTCCATAACTATTGAGCCTAAAACTGAATAGCAGACTTAGGACTATCCTCATCACCAGATTCGTTGTATTGTTTATGTGACTCAGAGATGAGATGGTAACAAGACTATTGAGTTAGTATAGAGAAAACAGCACTTAAGTGAACTTTGTTGGTGGTCCATTTAGACAGATGGCCCACAGTTTCCAGAGCTTTTGTGCTTTCTTTAAATAAATACCCCCAATGCTTCGGAAAAAAAAGGCTGAAAAGAAAGGTGGTTAACTTTTTTGCTGTGCCAATGATTTATTATTTATCTAGACTTATAACCTACTGGCTTTATTCAAAGGGCTGGTTAAAATTACACAATACCAGATAATCTATGCCAACCTCTCTATAACATAATTGTATGAGGTCATTGAGGTAGATAATTTATTATAGTCTTAGAATCAATTTGCTGCCTTTTAGTTATATGTATTGGTCTTTTTCTCTTGATGGTTCTATCGTTCCTCTGACTTTTGCCAGGGCCACTCTTCAGATATGGACACATCTACAGAAATGACTTTTTAGAAATGTTTATTACTTAATATAAATACCCAAAATATATCCATAAAACCTACCTGATCTCTATAAGAATTATACTCTTAATTTCCGTTTTTTTGGTTTTGGTTTTGGTTTTTTTGGAAAAGGGTTTTAATCCAAACTCATGAAATCCTAATTTCTCGTTTGCCCATTGTATAGATACATTTGTAATTTATTAGAGGATTATTTTGTTAATTACTTCATATAAAGGAATCTGAAACATAATATAAATCTTACCCATCAACAGGTCTCGATGAGGGACTATGGTGTAAGGGTTGATACTGCTAGAATAGATATTTTTATGAATCACAACAGGAGAGCTGGTCAAATGCATGGAGTTTGTGAAGGACAATATTTCGCCTGCTTATGTTATAGACTATTTTATTTCACTCTGTTTTTTTTTTTTTCAGTGTGATCAATCATCAAGCAGAAATAACTTGACAAATTCTCTTGAACAAAAGATAAGGTGCTTGGAAAAACAGAGAAAAGAGGTAATTTAGAAATACTGGTTGAAGCAACATGTACCATGATTTAATACTAAGAATAAGATAGAATGTATATCTAGAGTCTTTTATTTTTGTTCTTGGGTCACAGTATTTATCTCTAGGATACTGGACAGTATTATTTTGAGAGCGAGTGCTTTCTTCTCACTCACCTATATTTCTCTTACTCAGTCTCTCAGTTTTTGTGTAAATGAGTGAAAAACGACAAAGTCATAAATCGGATAATCATAATCTTAATTTGCTCAAAACTTCGATGTTCCTCCACATGGACTACGTGAGCTTATCACCTGTGCCATTATGCCTTGGAACCTGACACACCTTGAGACTGAAACTGTCACAGGCTTTTAAGTGTAATTGACTTAGGTGTTATGACTTCATGAGCTGGGCATCCAACCACATAGGGGTTAAGGAGCATTATCATAAAAAAAAAATGTTTCTCAAATGTCATTAGGGATGTGATGGATGTTATTTTGAGTTCTGTTTTTCTCCGTTTAATGAATGCTAGAACCTCTATCCTTCTTGACAGATGAAGAGGTGAAAAGTGTAACAATTTTAGCACTGTGTATGTTATCAATTTTTAAATTACTTTTCTAAACCACTATACAGGTTATATCCTTCATGTCTTCTCTATGGTGCCTTCTACTCCTCGTTGATACTGCATAAAATATTGTGCCCTTCTGGAAAATTACTGAACGATAGCAGAGTAATGTTACCATAGCGTAGAAATGTTAATCCTTAAATGCCAACAGATCAGATATCCTTATATAGTAATATTATATAGTCTATTCTAAATACCCATATCTATTTCCAGCATAAGATTTACCTAGTGACTGCATGTCTGGATTAGATATTTTGTTTTATAATTAGGAGAATATCTTGCTTCCTTTTAGTCATTGTGACTATCTTCTTGACCTCTGTCCCATATTGAAAGTGTTGGAATTTCTCTTAATGTAGGAAGTTACAGACTTCCCTTACAAGAAAACTAAAACACAGGTCATAGTGTTTTTTCTTCCTTTTATCTAGCACATAATTTTAAAGCTTTCAAATTGCAGGCTAAATTACTTCTAAATATTGCCTTATGGTAAAACTATTATTCCTTGAAAATCTATACTTTGAAAAAGGTGATATTATCCATTCATTGAGTATACATTACAAATCATGCATTGATTTTAAGAAGCACTATATTGCAAGCTCTTGGTGATCAGTTATTGTGATTTGGAATTTGTTAATATAAATTCTGCTTTTAAAAAGCTAGAAGAAATATTTCATTATATTAAACAATGTAAGCACATAGAAAAATATGGAAGGTTTGAAAAAAGACGCTTCATATATTAATAAATCTTGCAGAAAACCATCAATACTCACAAATTTTTACTGGATTTTGATTGGGTTAAACAAAGATGAAAATTCAAATAACTAAGCAAAATTGAAAGTTGCTAATAAATGGTTCAGCTGACTAGTCAAGATATACCGAAGACTTAATAGCTTCTCATATATGAGACAGTTACGAAAATGGGAAAAGTGTACTTAATTAAATCATCCCAGCCTTACCAGTACTTGGCAAAAGGCATATTGTCTTCACCCATGGCTTGTAAGATCTTAGTAACCCCAAAAAGTGATTTCATTTTGGCCAAATTTCCAAATGGGCAAAAATCCATACTGATTTACCAAATTTTAATAATTTCAGCTCCTGGAAGTTAACCAGCAATGGGATCAGCAATTTAGAAGTATGAAAGAGTTATATGAAAGAAAGGTAAACACCTCTCTATTTAGTATTTGCTTTCGATCAATAAGCTGGGGGACAAAGTCTGTGAAGATTCTCACTGATTTCTGCTGAAGGAGATCTGTGGATAGCCAACTGCTGAAAAATGATGGGGGCGTGGGGAAGGTGCTGAGTGTATTATTGGCCTCTTGGTACTGAAGATTAATGAAGGATATCAGTGAATTATCTTGAGCATGGTAAAAAAAAAAAAAAGGTACTAAAAATAGCCTCCCGAGCTGTCTCTAGAGTTCTTATGCACACATTTATCATAGCTCACAGAATATCCTGGCTTTGGCTCTGTTACTAGCAGCCATGAACACACAAAGTTATATGTGAGGTGAGAGATCGTTTAAAGTTCATACTGTTTTATGCTAGGCTAGTTCTCTAATTCTTCAATTAGATAGCGTAAGCTATTTCCGCAGATAAAGAAATAAACAATGGTAACAGTGAAAGTGTGAGGGGAAGTAGCGCATCCCCCCCCCCCAAAAAAAGTATGTTCTCTGTCAAAGAATCTTTTACTTTGGTGAGAAACTTTTTGGAGAGAATACCTTTTAATAGGTAAAAGTCAATTTATCATTGTAAACTATTCTATGTTCAAAAAGAGGAAAAGGAGAAAGTAAATTCCCCTAAATAATTCAGAATTAAGAAACCTGACCACAAGTAACGTAGCAGTATTGCTCTTTTCTTCCCCATTTTGATAGGCAGAAGTTTTAAATTTTGTTAATGCAGCAGAATGTTCCTACTAGATCAGGCCATGGTCAGGCCACCCTGTTATATTCAGTCTGGGGCAGGCTTTGCGTCTCCAAATTTTAAAGAACATGGTCCCAGAGAAAATGTTTAAGATGCTCAGGAAGAAAGGCTCACAGGTGTGTGAAGACCTGGGGTTAACAACGGGCATCCTTGATGAGACACCCTTTTCTAAGGCTTCTCAACTGGAACGGCGTCACTCTGAGGACTAATTTGGCATTTCGTAGCGGGTCAAACATTGCACATTATTGATAAGTTAAAAGCCATGTCTGTTTTTCTCTGGTGCAGACATATTCACTTACCCCTACCCCTCGCTGCTGCTCTTTTCAGGTCAGGAAAAGACACATTTTGAGAGTTAGGAAGAATGACAGGCCCAAAAGTGCCCCCCCCTCCCCCCCGCAGTCTAAGGTCTAAATCTTTAGTCCCTCGGAAGTGGTGTGGTTCGGAGAAAGGAGGGAAGGGGCTGAGGGCTGTTTCGGGGGTTTGCTTTTTCCCGTAGAGGAAGCCCTTTTTTTAAATGCACTTGTCCGGATCTTGGCGAAGAGGGGTGGGAAGTAGAACCTCTCGTTAGGGGCCCGCCCAGGAGTGGGGCGTGACTGTCCCCGAGTGCACGGGGTGGGAATAAATCCGGGAGGGGGAAGGGGGCTGTGAATTTCAGAATAGGTTTCCGCAACTCTCTGTGAACGACTTCCTCAGGTCGCCGAGCTGAAAACGAAACTGGACGCCGCAGAAAGATTCCTCAGCACGCAGGAGAAGGAGCGGCAGCAGAGTCAGAGAGAGAGCGACAGGCTGCGCGACCTGACCCGCGAGCGGCTGCAGCGCCAGGAGGTGGGCGGGGCTCGCGGAGCCGACCGGCTCAGCGCCGCGGCCCTGAGTAGCCGCACCCCACACCTGTGCGCGCGGCCCCCGAGCCCCAGAGCCCCAGAGCCCCAGAGCAGGGCCAGTTCCCCGCGATCCGAACGGGGCACGTGGCCTGCTCGCTTCCTGCTTTGTCGACCACATGAGCATGCGTTCGTGTGCCAGGCTCCACCGGCAGAGAGAGCTGATCCAGAGATTCGGAGCTATCTTTCTAGCGCATTTCTAGCCTAGAAGATTACTCCTATACATTATTTTATTAGCTATATTATTTTATTACTAGTGTTAATAATAATAGGACAGTGCCTTGTATTCGTACAGCTGCTTTTCAGCTTACAGAGTTTTACGAAGAGGCATTGCTTTTATCATCATAAAAATAAACCGTTTTAAAAACGGCCTCACCCTCATTATCTCATTTAACAAGCTCCTCCTGTCTGTGAGGAAAATATTATTTTTGTCATTTTAAAGGTAAGAAAGCTGAGATGTGAAGAGGTTGCATAACTTGTCGACCTTGCCAACCTAGTACCTGGGAAAATGGGACTTGAACACCCGTTTCCAGGTACTAAGTCTCATTAATCCCCGCTGAGAGCAAGATGGTGGTCTTGAAGGCGACAGACTTCTAAAATACTCTTGGTTTTACTCTTAGTTATGGGGTTTAACGGATATTATAGAAAATGGGAGAAAAACCTTACGCTCTAATGGACTCTCATTTTTTTTAGGTATGTTAAGAAAAAACAAGAACTGTAAATATTCTCAGGTGAAGTCTTGTGACTGATATTGTGAGGCATTGACTGTATTTTAACTCATGCACCAATCCTAAAGCAATGTCTGAAATCAGTGCCAACGGCCTCACTGTAGGTTTTCTTATTTTGTGAAGGGTATCTGTGTCTCAGTGAGTCAGAGGAAGACAAACAAGGTTTAACAACTCCTTCTGGTCCTGGAGCAGTCCCTTCCTTTTCCATTTAGACCCTGACCAGAAATCATGGCAATTGTTCCAACAAAATATGAGCTCATTCTAAGTAAAAGCAAATAGAAATGTTCTCACTTAAAAAAACAAAAACAAATCACCTAAAGTAGATATCTTAAATCTAATTATTGGGAAATATTAATCACTAAAAGAACATACTTTAACATATATATTAGCTAATTTCTCATCTTGATTTACCTAAATTCTGTAATATTTATTTTATTAGGTTAAAATCTGAATGCCATTAAGAGTCCAATTCACTCCACAAAAAATTTACTATTTAAAATACAGATTAAGAATTAGAAGACAGATGTCTAAATCCAGAGCCCATTAGTGTCAAAGCAACTAAACTTGCTTCAGTAATTTAAAACACAGGACATCCTGAAGGTTATCTGGAACATGGAGGGGTGATGGCAGTTGGACTAATTGATCTCTACCTTTTTTTTTTTCTTTTTTTGATCTCTGCCTTTTAAAAGTAATAATCACAGCAATATGGTGCTCTGAATAATTATCTGTAGTGAAGGCTCTTTTTTGCCTGACGTTTTATCCTCTTCTCCCTCTCTTCAGTCCAGAATGATGCAGGCAGGATTGGGTTTTGAGATATTTTGCATTTTTTGTTGCAATGATACTTTTTTTTTTCTTTTTAGAAGTTTAATTACTTTTACTAAGTCACTTATCTATCACTTTGTAATAGTACATGGAACTAGCTTCTTCTGTGGACCCATTTGACCCTTGAAAGTGAGGATTGGGCATTTTGAGCTTTTTCTGGTATCATAAAACTTAGTAGCACTAAGGATTAAAGAAAGATTTTCTCAATCTGAACCCTGTCCTCCACCTAGAGAATATTGCTTAAATGGAGCATTAAAGGAAATCTAGCAGGTCCTGTTTTTGTTGCATTTCAGAAGTATTCCTACAATATTATGTCATCTGAATTTTATTGATTTCGATTTTGTTTTCTTGCTGTTTACTCCAGAAGGAAAAGGAGAGCCTAAATGAAGAATTACATGAATTGAAGAAAGAAAATAAGTATTTGAAGGAAAAAAATGCTCTTGTGAACAAGAAGAAGGAACATTATGAATGTGAAATAAAACGCCTCAATAAGGTATCAGCCAGGTCAAGCTGGGGAGGTGGAAGGAGAGGTCCCTGTATAAAGAGCACGTTCCGGGGCGCCTGGGTGGCTCAGTTGGTTAAGCGACTGCCTTCGGCTCAGGTCATGATCCTGGAGTCCCAGGATCGAGTCCCACATCAGGCAAGGAGTCTGCTTCTCCCTCTGACCCTCCTTTCTCTCATGCTCTCTGTCTCTCATTCTCTCTCTCAAATAAATAAAATCTTAAAAAAAAAAAAAAATTTAAAGAGCACGTTCCTACCTGAGAGTCACAACCAAATCTATGCTGCAGTGTTGCTCCTAGTCTTGGGAGCTTGCACAGGAGCTTCTCTGTAATTTTATCAATCACTCCCATCTGCATCTTTTAGCCATACTTGACTAAGGAGGCTTTCAGGAATTAGTGTCCCTGCAAAGAATCATCATTAAAAAGAGAAACGAGGAGAAATTTTAGAAGACAGAAAGAACTTTTTTTTTTTTTTTAGTTCGAAGAACCACATATAGCAAGTGGGTGTTTGTGAACAATAGCATACCTCTTGGTCAACCGCAAAAGTTTCCTGAGGAAACAGGCTGCTCTTTAAAACCATCACTATGGAACTGGTTGTGATGCAGGCTGTATGGAATCTTGCTAAATGCCAAACCCAAGGCTGAGATGGTGGCCTTCCAGAGAATAAGCCTAAAACTCACTTTTAATTGGGGTGTGGGGTCCGGGGGGGTGCGTTTGGAGAGGCAAGTCTGTTAGAAAAACACAAGTGGTTCCTTTGCTTCAACTTAGCTATTCTAAGGGGCCACCTATGAATTGCTGCCAAAAGATGACTAGGGAGAGTGTGCATTTGTGTGTGTGTGTGTGTGAGAGAGAGAGAGAGAGAGAGAGTTTTGTAGACTAATAGCTTAATTTTCCTGGGGAAGGGATTGCTGACTTGTTCAAGGAAACAAATCCTTTGCTGTTGATTTTTCAGAGAGCCACATCAGATGTGGACCATAGGAATACTTGTAGTACATGTTTGAGTCAAGATACTCATCTCTCAAGTTAGCTATTTCATTTTTTTAAAAGATTTTATTTATTTGACAGAGAGCGCGCGAGCACAAGCAGGGGGAGTGGCAGGCAGAGGGAGAAGGAGAAGTAGGCTCCCTGATGAGCAGAGAGCTGGATGAGGGGCTTGATCCCAGACCCTGGGATCATAACCTGAGCCAAAGGCAGACGCTTAACTGAGCCACCCAGGCACCCCTCAAGTTAGATATTTCTTGACCAAAGTAACAGAAATTGCCTTCTAAAATAAGAGTAGGTGATTGGCCTTGAAAAAGTGCTCAGTGCCTGTGTTTTGGACTGTGCATCTTGTAGTTAGTGTTCAGAGGATCATTTAAAGATCCCCAAAGTGTTAAGTTTGTGCCTGTATAATTGACAGGATGCTTTACAAATGTGCTGCTATATTCGATCTGTTTGTGAGACAAGTTACTGATCAGGAGAAAATGGGAAAGTAGAGACTAACTTCACAAACAATGTACTTCTCTATCCTCTAAGAGAGGAAAACAATGTTCAGAGATACAAATTTAGGGCAAATAAATTTTCCCTTCTATTCTCTGTTGGAAATCCTCCACAGATGAATTAGAGGAACTAGCGTTGAGATTATATTTGAAATCTTTCCCATTTGTGATATATTATTTGGTAAGTTTTCTTCTGTTCTCTAACTCATTTCTGTAAATGTTGGCACAAGAATATAAACCCTGTAGAAATTAGAACAGCCAAGAACTCTGTTTTTTGTTCAGGTCTATGTGTACCCTTCATTTTTGTGTATCTGTATCTATAGTCAACAGAAATGTTTTAAAAGTCAGTAAAAATTTTTTAATCTTTGTGATTATAATAAAATTGAGGAAATGAGAACAATTAATTTGAGTAAAATTGAAGTCTTTATACAAATGTCACCTTCTCAGAGGACTTTTCTGGCCATCCTAACTGATATTTCCTGTTTTAATGTTTCTTTGGAATTTATTGCTATCTCATATATGTTCAGGGTCTCCTATTATCAAATTTGTTTCCTGTCTCCTGATCTTGATTGTAAGCTCCATGAGGGTAGGAATTTTGCAGAACTGACTTCTCTATTAGACTAGTAGGCACAGTAGTGAGGGCTCATGATACTTCTAGTGGCCTATTAATATGTTTAATTTCCCTTAAAATCAGGAGAAAAAAATGGACCTTTAGGTTGAAAAAAAGTTTTCATATTAATATTAATATATTGATCTTTATAAGAATGCAGTTACAAAACACAATTTGAATATGTATTTATTTGGAGGCATGGACTCAAAAATACAACAGTCATAGTGTGGCCTACGTTTTTCTGTTTTTTTCACTGCTGTGTTCTGAATGCCAGCAACAGAGCCTTGCTCACAGTATGTTCTTAAATATTTATTGAATAGATGAATTAATTAAATAATTTATCTAGTACGTAATATGTTCAATAGCCAATTCTGGCTCTGAGTTTCCTGCTTTAGCAGGCATAATGCATTACTTATGACTAGTGAAAAAACATGAAAATAGAAGGGCACTTCAAGCCAGAAAAGATTTTTTCTGCCACATCTGTACCTTAAAGTGTCATTTAAAAAGCATAGATATAAAGTGATGAGCTATGAAAAGTTTTTTTTTTTCTCATTTAGTGCATGTATTAGTGTCTAAAGAAATGTAAGATATTGCTATTCAATTTTACACTGTAGACTTGACTTTTCTTTCCTTTTCTTTTCTTTTTGTACCACTGTAATAAATAGAAGTTATTCCAAATGTTGATTGGGGTAGTGGATTGTGCATATCATCCATCACAGCATGAAATTTGGGGCCCACCCTACTTGCACAAGCAGAGCGCCTGCTGACCCATTCACTCGGCAGAAATTTGTAGCATGTCAGTTTAGTAATTAACATATGGTTTTCAGAAGTTCACACAACTATGTGTACTCAATTCAACTTATTTGCTTTGAAGGAAATACCCAAGGGCATTGTTTTCATTGAGTTCTTAAAGAGAAGCCAGATGTTTAACCAAAGTGAGAAAAATTACCTGAGGCTAGTCAACCAGTGCCACCCATGGGCAAAATTAATTTGTCCAACATCTCACCATTGTGAGATGGGTAGATCTGTTTAGTTTGCCTGTGCTGATAGTAAATTACTATTCTAGAATAGGTTACAGGTGTTTGTTCAAGGAAGTTGGAAAACCCCAAGATGGAATAAATGTCGATTAAACTTACCTTTCGTTTATGACTCACTTGCAAAATTTCTGGAAGCCTGAATAGCATGAAAGGTAGACCAGGAAATTCAAATATAACAAGACGCACAAAAATAATCTGTTCATAGGGGTAGGATATGAAATCAGCATTTTTTATTTAAGTCTTAACTCATTTGGCTCACCCCATCCTAGATTCTCTCCATTACTACTAACACATTTTTAAAAATTATAACTAATATGATCCTTCCTAAAACTCTGTAGCTTAGCAACAAATTGTAACAAAACATAAATTATTAAACAACATTTGTTGTTTCTTTAAATTCTTGTTGGAGGAAGAAAGAAGTTCTTGTTTCTCTTACAACTTCCTGAAAAATGATACTCACAATCAAAGGCTAGACAATATCCATAGCGTTAAAAGACATTCTATTAGGAAATTCTTAGCCTGTCTACACATATTAAAGCAGTAATTTTGCTTTTCTTTTCCTACTTTATAACCATTTGGCCCAGTAATGCAGGAAAGTAAGTTACTAATAGTATCATCAAAGGCACATCATCGAAGCTACCAAAGAAATTCAGAGGAAGTGAAATCTTGGAGCTCTGAAAGTGAAACTTTTCTGTTTGTATAAAGGACTCATTTGATAATGAGCAAGTAGTCATATTGTATGTGGGCTCCCAGACTACACCAGGATGAGGCGTATTGTGTCTCAATTTTTATTATGTTTTATTGAACTCATCATGAACCAAGGTCTTCAGAATAGAGATGATGTCTTTTATATGATCTGGTAAAGTATAGTAAATGTAAGAGATCATGGGCTAGTGAATAATGATGGTAATCTTATTGGCAAATCTAAGTGTCCCTTGTTACCTTCACCTCCTTACCCCATAGTGAAACCACTAAGTTGTACTGGGTGTCAAGAAAGCCTCCGACTCTTGGTTTCGGCTCAGGTCATGATCTCAGGGTTATGAGATCGAGCCTTGCGTCGGGCTCCACACTGAGCGTGGAGCCTGTTTGAGAGTCTCTCTCTCTTCTCTCTCTGCCCTCCCTGTCCCTCCCCATCTTGCACGCTTTTGTGCTCTCTCTCTCTAAAAAAAAAAAAAAGAAGAAAGAAAGAAAAAGAAAAAGAAAGGAAGCAGAGCACTCTCTGCACCCTGTGGTGAGTTAATGGATGCTTTATTAGAGAATAAATATGACTGTGGCTAGGCCAGGGCATGGTATACTGAGGAGGACAGGGCAGAAGGACAGCAGTACAGTAGATCTAAGAAATAGTGATCTGCCTGGGTTCACATTTCCGTGGGTTTCCCTCTCTCCTATTGGGGACAGAGCTGGATAGCACACTATCACTTACAATGTCATCTGGGACCAGCAGCATCAGCTTCTGAGGAATGCAGATTCTCAGACACTCTTCCCAGATCTACTGATTCAGGATCTCTGGGGACAGTGCCCAGGGATGGGCATGTTTGCTACCTCCCCAGGTGATTCTGATGCTCTCTAAAGTTTGAGCATTATTGATAAAGTATGGTGTTTGACTGAAGCAGAGAATCTGGAGGAAGGCTACAGATATGTTTTCTTTTCATGGTTGACTTGGTGGAGGGGGGGATCCCTGACATCAATATAAAAAACCCTCCTAAATAATAATGACGGTTGAATAACATAAGCATCGTCATGGAGAAAAGACAGAGATTCTGGAAGAAAAATTGTATGCTAGAAAAGGAGAAAGAAGAAAAGTTATTCAGTCTGAGAAGTAACATCAAAAATGGAGTTCTGTTTTGTGGGGGGCATTTGAGATCATTGTAACAATTATAGAGGAATTCATAAGATGTGGTAACTCTTAGCTCAACCGTGTGCTTATCATATAACATAGGCTCTTCAAGATGCCTTGAAAATTGAGTGTTCTTCATTTCCTGAGGACTGTTTGGGAGAGTCTGAAATGGAGTGCAGGCATGTGGAGATGCGAACAGAAATGGAAGTTCTCAAACAGCAGGTGAGAAGTTGAAAGTGGCACGATCATGTGGAGAACACAGGGCCCATTGTTCATGCTCCTTTGGACATTTTTGGAAATCTTTCTATTCAAATGTGTCCAGAGTTCTTGCATTTATTTTCATTAGAATTATCTCATTTTAAAGCTTGATAAGAGAATATAGATGAGCTGGCCCAACTCACACTTTATAAAAGGGGGACTTGAGTTTCAAATGGGTTAAATGGTTTGTCCAGGTCATACAGTTAGAAGAAGAGCTTCCTAATTAACCTTTTGGTGAGATTTTATTAGCACTGGTCTAGAGAGTTTCATGTGGACACAATTTATTTTGAAAACACTACCACCCCAAACCCGGGACCTTTTCAGAAAATGGTAGCAGCCAGGCTGTTATTCTGTAGCTGCTGGCCTCCAGGCCTTTGAACAATGAGGGCAATAAGGGACTACCCTGCACTGATCATAATCACTGAAGAGCCCGCTCTGCTCATCTACAGCTGCATGTGGATGGCACCACCTAGCAATTTATTGATGCACAAGGCCTTCCTCCTCCCCACTCACCCAACCTCAACCCCACGTCACCAAGTGGACGGAGAGTAAAGGAGTAAGCTTCTGCATGGATCAGCAATAGAGGGCTGTAGGCACATAGCACTGCCTAACCGATTGGGGTCTAAATTTAGTTCAGCCAGCTGGAGCTGGCTTAGCTGAGGGGCCACCCATGCATATCACATCTCTTTTCCTGTAAGAGGTTAAATAAACTAATGAAGGTAAAGGCTGGAACAGTTCATGGCGATGTCAATAAATATAGCATACATATAGGAATCCTATCTCTGAAGCACACATTTTTGGTAGTATATTAGTGGTGGGGGAGAGGATGTGATAGAACAAAGGGCTGGGAAGTATGTCCCTGGAACTGATTTGTTGGCTGTTTTGCTCTGAGCAAGGCCAACTCCAAGGATTCTTGATGCAATACGCCAAAGAATTAAGCAAATATATTCTTGGAGTTGTTGTTTATTGTTATTACTTCCTAGGAAGTCGCCTATCTACTAGAATCTAGATAGAAAATTCAGAGCATTTGATGGTAAAGTTGCATTTTCTCTTCTATCAACCCCCTTTTGAATAATCTGCCTCGTTACATTCAGGATCAAATACATAGTTTAAAAATAAACCTATGAAGAGAATAAGGGCAGTATTTGGAGTGTTAAAGTTCTGCCAAATTCTCAACCCCTAAAGTACCATTGCCACTAGCCAGGATTCCTCTGAAAAAAACTACTTCTTATGTTCAGACACTTGAGTCATCTTTGATGCTCTCATATAATGTATCCCACATGCAAGAGAGTCACTCTTACACATGCATAGAGTTTACAGCAATGGTTTAGCTCATATTGGATGCAGACAATGACAGGTATCCTTTTTTTCATTATCCCCAAGAGGTCCAGAATCCATCTCCTTAGTTGTTGCGTGGCTCTTTTGCTAACTTTATGAGTACACATTTTCACTGTGCACATTTTTAATTGGACACCCACAATCACTATATCAGCGAGTGTCATGTGATACACTAAAGGATTTCAATTCACAAAGAAACTGAGCTAGAATCTTGGCCACCTGACTGCAGTGATGACATCACTATCAGTGTTGTGTTTGATAAAGAGTGTTCAGTTCTGATCCGATGAGCTTCTCCCATTTCAAATGCCTCCGGTAATTGTTTACAGAGCATTAGTGTGACTATGTCTGGAATTGAGCCTCAGATCTTAACCCAAACCAAACCCAAAACAAAATGTCACCTCAGCTGGGTGTAGTTCCCTTGCAATACTTCTGGTGAATAAAACCCTAAAAATTAAATGTGTATATCTGCATCTAGATCTGTATAACATGTTTAATTTCATCCTCTCTTGCCTATTACATTTTGTTTTATTATTATTGACTTTAATAAGCCTCTGGTTAAAAATGTGTTGCATTATTTGTGGTGAAGGTGCAGAGTGCATTAGTATTAATAGACAAAAGTCTGGCTACTAGGTTCCCATGGAAGTTGTAATTTAACTCATTGTCTTAAAAGAATTCCTTTGCCTCATTCCCTAAGCGTCATTTATTTTCATAGTTCCACCTTACTAGTCTCCAAGCCATCAGTCAACCCTATGCCAGTTAAAAACAATAATGATTAAATCTGTTTTTCTTTTGGTTTGATTGCTTTTCTGGAATATGTGGAGTATTTCTTGAGAGATGTTCCACTAAAATATTACTACTTTTTAAAAAATTTTGTACCCCCAAAATTACTGGGGCCAGTTGTGAATACCTCTAACAATCATACTTTGCTCTTCCACATACATGAGCCTTTCATTTCTATTTTGTGTTCAGTTTACTATTTATATTTGGAAACTGGCATGCCAATATTTAGCGGCTTCACTTAACAGCTATTGTCAGTAAACTGTCTTTTAGAACTTCAAGCACTATTCCTACTTCAAAGCCTTGTGTTGGAGATGGATGGCTTGCTCCAAAATAGTGATACTTAACACTAGGCAAGGTGGGGAGGGGGATGCTCATCACAGTAAGGAAATATGCAGCAGAATAATGGGTGAGGAGAATTTTTTTTCCCAAAATATCCATGTTGTTACTTTACTTCTGAATTCCTGACACATACTCAAGGAGGAAAAAGTTGAGAACTGCCATTGTAAACAAAGCGAGAGAGAAAATTATGGCGAGATCCAAATGGGATAGAGTCTCACCATGAAGAAATAGTCATGAAAAGAAGATAGGAATTACTCAGATTGGACAAGCCCAGATAGCACCTCTTCTGAAATCATTTTAATGGCTTAGAGAAAAGGATGCTAACAGTAACAGCAAGTCAATATTTCCTAGGTGCAAATATATGAAGAAGACTTCAAAAAGGAGCGATCAGACCGAGAAAGACTTAATCAAGAGAAAGAGGAGCTACAGCAAATTAATCAAACTTCTCAATCCCAGTTGAACAGGCTGAATTCTCAGGTATAAGTCGAAACAAAATAATCTTTGCCAGCACATATGTATTTTTTTATTTTTCATTAAAAAAATTCAAGACTTTGGCTTCTGTTAATTGACATTGATTTTCTTTGAGAGGTAAGCCCCTGGGATGAAATCATTCTTAAACAATCTTGTAAAGAGATGAAAATGACTGGAGATTTCTCTTAACTTAAGTCTATTAAGGAGTTACCTAAGAAATTGGATTCCAAAGTCTTTTATAAAATCCAATTCTTTTGATGTTTTTCTCATAGTATTTATCTTGGTAGAAAGGGAGTTGAACTACCTAGTACTCAAAATTCAAATCCAAAAGACTCCAGCATAGTGAGGTTGTTTTTAAACTCTTGTCATTTTCTTTGAAGGGCTATGTTGGAATGTTCCTGTCTTCCAAAAACATACATATTTCTAAATGTCATTTATATATATAAAATACAGTGAAACCGAGAATTTTGTTCAGTGGGTTCCCCGATTAAATGTAACTGGAGCACTCTCAAGGAAGCCACATAATGTTAGTTTATTGGAATAGAATATATTAAATGTAAGCATATTACAATTAAATGTAATAGGATATATTAGAAGTAGACTCAGGAAGTGGCATGATGGGTAAATATTGATGTTAATGAGGAAAATGTAGCTAACACAACTTTGGCTTAAGAAAAGAAAATGAACCACAGAATTTTTGATTTGCAAAATTATCCAGTGCTTTTCAGTAAATAGGAAATTGTTGCAGAACATGCTGTGACAGCTCTGGAGCTGCGGGATTCTTAGTCTCAAAAGAAATGTTTAACTTTGTCGTCCTCTTTTTCCTAATACAAAGTATACAGTAAATTAATTTCTTTTCTGACATTTTGTCAAGGTTTCACTTGAAATTCCTAATTTTTCATGCAAAAATTATTTGGCAGAACCATTTTCTAAGAAATTAAAAGTAATAAAATAGTGGCAAAAGTATAATAAAAATGCTTTTCTGAAAATAATTCATGCACCTTACTTTATACAAACAAGGGGTGAGAAAATGTTCTCATGACTCTCGGTGAGGAAGTCACTCTGAATTTGTATGTCTTACATGCAGAGCTCCCTTAATTTCTTCTAAGTTGTCACTGCACTAATTATTTTACTTTCAGCCATATTTTAATTTGCTCATTCTCCTGTATGAACTTCAGATTGATGATAAATACATGTCTAAGATTGGCAATGTTCTTGCCATTGTAGACGTTCTAGTGCATCGAGGAACACATAACAATCTGAATATATTAGAGACTATAATCCACAAGTAATTTTTATTTCTCTGTCATCTATAAACTAATTTTTGATTGATATCAACAAAACAGTGCATTGTCTACGTAGAGTATGGTATAATTGTATTAATGAACTAAGGGATAATCTTGGTGATACCTTAAAACTACCAAAATTTTTCTTTAAATAATGATAGTTTAAGCATTTATTTTTCATTTCTTTAAAGATTTATTTATTTGGGAGAGAGAGTCCTAGAGCACGCACAAGTGGGGGGAGGGGCAGAAGTAGAGGAAGAAGGAGAGAATCTCAAGCAGACTACCTGCTGGATGCTGAGCCTGACACAGGGCTCAATCCCACAACCCGGAGATCATGACCTGAGCCGAAATCAAGAGTCAGACACTTAACCAATGAACCAGGTGCCCCCTAACATTTATTTTTCAAAAGTCTCATTCACTCTGGTCAAAAGATGATAGAACTCACAAAGAGATATAGTAGATGGCTTAACAACCCATGTTTAATGTATTAACGGCAGATTGAATGCCATGATATAATAGAATGGACATGATGTTATTTGAATATCATGTTATCTGTGGTCCCCAAAACGGAATTCTTAGCTCAAATCATTCTGGCACTAGTTTCTTATATACCAGAGTTTATTCATAATATCACTAAGGATGTTTTAAGCCAACGACCGGTAAAATAGGAGTGTGGTAAAGAGCAAGATACCTAGAGATTCTTGGGAATAGGAGTAGGGTAACAACTTCGTGCCTGTGCCTGCTTTGACAATCAGGGATGACACTGAGCAAGTTCTCCCAACTTTTCTGTGCTTCCTTTCCTTTATCTATAAAATGACAAAGTTGAACCAGATGGTCTCTAAAATATTTCTTATAATTCTAAAACCTCTGTCTCTAAAAATAAGTTACTAAATCTCTCAGTATACTCACCTGTGAAATATGGATGATGGTTTCCACCTCATGACTTCATAAAGTTGTTCTCAGGGTGAAATGAAAAAAATCTACACAAAAACATCTAGCTCAGGTCATGCCTCACAGGTATTTCACAAATGATTTTAGTTTGTTGGAAGGAGGAGTTTTTAAATAGGGTCAGTTAGTTGTATAATTAATATGCCACATATAGTTTCTTGTAACTTAATTTTGATGCTTTCTTTCTGCAAGGCATTTGTTATATACTATAAGGAACTAAAAGAATGATCCTTGCTGTTAAAGACTCACAATATAAGGGGGACATATATAGTCTATCCTTATCATTTTGGGATTCCATATTTGTGAATTTACCTGCTTACTGAAATGTATTTGTCACCCCAAAAATCAATATTGGTGCCACCTAAATCCATTTGTGAATATGTACAGACAGAAAAAAACTTGAGTCACCTTACACACTTGTTCCCAGTTGCGGTCCAACAAGGCCTTGCCTCCTTGTTTCGGCTCTCAGACTGTAACAAATGTCCTTTTCGTGGTTTATTTCATGCCACATTTTCTCATTTTTGTCCTTTTTGTTGGTTATTACATTGCTTAAAATGGCCCCCGAACAGAGTGCTGAGGTACCTCATGGTAGGAAGGCCATGCTCTGCCTTACAGAGAAAAGACGTGTTAGGTAAGTTTCATTCAGGGGTTAACAGAGTGCCATAGGCCAGGAGTCCAATGTTAATGGGCCAACAATCTATATTCAACAAGATGCCTTTAATAGAAACGCACATAAAACAGGATTCTATATTGATCAGTCAACAAAAATGGTCTGACCAGAGGCTCATGGGAACCTAACCCTGCATTTCCCAAGGAGCAGTGGTTCCATTCTCACTACTTCAGTGTTCATGGTGACTTTACAGAACGTAACTCCTGCGGATAATGAAAACTGATTGTACACAGTACACACTGGACTACAAAAAGTCACAGGGAAAATGTATAATACTAAATGGGAGGACAAAGGAAGGAGAGAGGCAGGACTTGGAACGTATCATTCGGTGGGGATATATGCCCTACAGGCATGAGGAACAGGGTGTGTAGGGATGACGATAGCATGACTAATGAGTCAAAGCAAAAACAGCTTTCTCTAGTTGTGTCAGATGTTGAAGGACTTCACGGTGGGTGACTCTGCCAGATGAGGCTGGGCCTTAAATAGGGAGAAGCCATAAAGTACAGCAGTGTGACTTTGAACAAGTTCCTCAGTATCTCACGTCTCAGTGTCCTCATCAGTAAAATAGGGATAATAACATTGAAGTATCACATAGAGGCATTGGGAGGAGTCGGTGAGTTATTATATGTAAAGCTATAGATCAGTGTCCGGCATGGATTAAGTGCATGTACAACTTTTAGCATTTACGGTGACGGCTCTTGAATGTACAGCTGACCAATTCCAATTCTATTCAATAAGCAGTGGAAGCTGTTTTTGTGTCTCTGTCTATTCCCATGTCTCTACATTTATATCTGTGTCTCAGGATATCAACCTAAAACTGAGAATTACAGTCGTTTCAACAAATTGGAATAACAGTTTAGAACGAGTCTACATTCCACACTTCACTTGGGCGTTTCGAGATAGAACCAATGCAGGTCTGGAAAATCCAAAATGTGACAGTTTTCAGTGGCGTGACTGCTGTATCAGTGCTTCACCCCTGGGGCTTCTGAGCAGGTCGCTGACAGCTGGGTCAAGAGTAACTTTAGAACAAACCATGTGGGCTCTTTCGATAAACAAATGCCTTTGTTTTGTCCATAGATAAAAGCTTGTCAGCTGGAGAAAGAAAAACTCGAAAAGCAATTAAAACAGGTACGTTGCTCCTTACCTAAATTCACCAATCTTCTGGTCATAGTTGAAATGGGAACTTTAAGTTCCGCCCCCACATTTATTCCTGACCACAGCAGTTCCTCATGGTTCCAATTAAAGGTGTATTCAAGCTCTGCTACGGATGTTCCAGAACAACCCAGGCTTTGCATAATGGACTAAAATGCTAGTGGATAGATAATGCTTAGGTACCACCAAGACCTGTCAGCCCTAACGCTCATGAAAAACACATGCTTTCCAGAACATGTTACCAGTAGCACATGCCTTAGTGTGTGCTCATGCAAATAGAGATTTCTTCATTGACCCATGAACGCCTGGGAAGTATATCCTTGGTATTTCTTGCAGTTGCTTACACAATTTACAGTGGAAAAATTACATCAAAGGTTTGTGCCTCTTTGGGGAAAATACAGTATCTTCTTGGGCACTGAAGTGTTTTGTCCCATCGGTTCTCTAGTAGGCTTCAGGAATTAATATTATTTCTCTTGATTCTTAATTTACTCTCTGGACTTTAGTTATGCTGTAAGAGTCTTGTTAAAACTTGTTTTATGGCTTAATGGCTGGTTCTTCTTAAGCGAAGACCCTCTGTGAAGATAACTCAGAAACATAAAGTTAACTCTATACCTTTTAAGTGTTTCTGATGTCTTCAACATGAAGGGCTAATTAGAGTTTCACCTTAAGTGAAATCTTCCCTGTGAGCCTCATTTCTATCAGTCCAGAGCCTACATCCGTGCACCCACCATGTTGAGTCGGGATTATGCGAGAGTTCGACTGAACCTTAAGATTTCAGCCAGACCTGTGGTTGTATAAAGCAAGTGTCAGTGTGACTCCCCAGTTTCACGCACTTCCTGTGAACCGACATTTTCCTCCTCAGATGTTGTTCCCGATGTGTAACTGTGGCTCGAATTCCCACCTGCGGAATCTACGTGCACCAGCAGGCCCCGGGGCTGCACAGGATCAACAGAAGCTCCCAGTAAGTAAGAGCTTGCATCTCAACACAGAAGTGCTTATATTACCTTATAAGTCCTAGTATTTTTTTTTTCTTTTTGGTAGAAACCCTATCTGTCTCTGTAATTTGGGCACATACTATTGTCCACAGAAAGAGCCTCTTTTTATCTCCGCCTTTAATTTAGAGCGTTACAGTGGTCAGTGTACACTATGATTATCTTTTTGGGACACGGCATCCACAGGACACACATGGCTATGAATAAATTCACTGAACGGTATCAAATTGAGCTGTAATTCTTGAACAAACATACCACATTTTATAAGGGCCATTTTAAATGACATACCTGACTCTTCCAAAAGGGCATTTTTGTGGGTAAAGAGAAGCAAAGTGAATGTAGCAAGTCTGAGAGATGTCTTTTTCAGTTGTAAACTTATACTGAACTACTATGGATATGGCTACATCTGTGCAATATAGTCTTTGACATTTTCCAATTAAAAGGATATTCTTAAAGGATCCAAGAAAAAGTGACCCACTTAAGTTGCTCTCTGTGGCTGTGTCTAGCCAGGCAAAATGCAATGAACAGTGGAGCAATTATTTGTGAGTGGAATTGATTTGGACAGTCAGCCTGAATAAGCCAGAACCAAAGCATCCTTCCTTCGCTTCTCCATAGCGCTCTTCCTCCCACCCTCCCCCACGGTCTGGATGCTGGTCTCTACTTTGTGTTTCGGCTACATAGACAGCATCTTTACACAGGGAAAGAATTATGCATTTTTCTGCATTTCGGAAATGCTCAGACAACTCCCCTCGCCCTTAGTTTGTATTGTGTTTTTAATTACGCAAAGAATCTTGAAATTTTAACCGGGATTTTCCTAGCAGAGCACTTACGGAGAGCATGACTCTCTTGGTTGCCATACTTTTGTATTTGAGTGTGACTCAAAGCCCTTTCCCCAAGGCAGGAGGTAATGACTCTTTGGGTGGCAGAGACCTGTCAGAATTTAATGAGCATCCCTTCTTTGACCCTGGTGTGACACGGCACACTGCTGAGAATTGGGTTCTTTTTGTGTTGTTGCCCGTTGTCACTTCTGTCTGCTCACCCGCCCCGTTTCCTTTTTTTCTTTACCTGTTTGCTTGCTTTTCAGTCTTTACAGGAAACATTTCTGGGACTCCCCAAACACAGCTATCATTCCTTAAATTTTTTTCTTTCAGAATGTAGGAGTAAATTAATGTTGTGGGAAACATAAAGAGATAGAAGTTTACTTTGGAGTTAGCTCCTACAGGTTGGGGAATTGGAGAAATAGTCTTGTGAAAGGTTAACGATAAAACCAATGAGTCATGCAAGTTTATCTAGAAGTAAAAATGACTATTTTCTTCAAATACTCATTTATGGAAAGAAAGCAGAAATTCACCTACTATAAAAAACTCATCAAACTTTCCCGATCAATTATAAGAGGTAAGGTGGTTCAGACTGTGTAAAATTATCACCAAATAAAGGATTTGAAAAAAGATCCCAAGCCATGTATAATGTCTTACGTTTTCAAGCAGTCTTCAGTTAAACAGAATCTGGTATAACAGTAGAATTTCACTCCCAGAGTTCATATAAAAAGACTATTTTGTGTTTTATGCTTATTTCTAAGCCTGAATTAAAGCACAAGCAGTCGTGTTTGTAAAATTACAGTATATTCGCCTTCTTTTGGCAACTCTCCTGGAATCTAAAACTGAGGCTCACGTCACTTATCCTACGTGTTATTTGAGACATCTAAAAATAAACGAGGAGATAAAAAACAGAGGTGATCTCATTTCCTCTTTTAGCTTTCTCATGGACCAAAAGGAGCCAAGAATCTAGGTGTCTGAGTGGGGGTAAAGTGGGGTCAAACTGTACTAAATGCAGTGTTTCTTAGTGTCTTGTCTGATAATTGAACTTTAAGGCTACTTTCAGTGGTCTGGCAGCCCTGTAAATGTTCCCTGCTGGCTCATTGGTAGAGACATTTTCCCAGAGTTATTTTCAGGAGGTAATTGATTAATAGAACAAAAGGTCTATATTCTCTGTGTCTGGGCGGGGGCGGTGGGGGGAAGTAGGAGGCAGGGGTGAGCACTAGGAGCAGAAAGACAGACCATCCTCATGGGCAGGTGAAGCTGGGTTGCTCTGCTCCAAGTGGTTAACTACAGAGGTACTCGTCTTGGAACTGTATCTTGAACTTCGGGTCTGTAGCTTATGATTAATCCAAAGCAGTTTGTTTGACATGTTCCCCGATGTTCAGTATCTAGGTATTCTTAACTGGTGAAGCCTAGAAGACAATCCCACAAGAAAAATCCTAGTCTGCCCTCACCTCTCACTGCCTCTCTAGTCTAAACTCTCTGAATAATCTAGAGAGTAGTTTCCGCGAAGGAACAGGACTAAGGGAAAGATCCACCCTGCTTCACCGTCCTGAGCCTCTCTAAGCTATGTCCACATCAAAAGGCTTAGATTTTTTCCTTGTACCCTGAAACATTAAACTTGTCACTGTGTTCTTGGTCTCTCTATTGCCTCCTGTGTGAGGGCTTTAAATATAGTTATTTATTGATGGTAAACTGCTCTGTTTTATTTATGCGCTGTAGTAAGTTTTACAGAAGTGTTTATACTTCTGCAGATATCCAAAACACATCTGCTTTAAAAAAAAAGTCACAACCCCAAAGTAGGAGAAACTCTGGCCAACACAGAGTGGATTTAGAGGGGGCGGGTTGGGAGATGGGTATAGTGATGAAGGAGGTAAGAGAGATGAGCGAGATTGGCAACAGGTTTGGATAGAAAGGATTTTTGTGCTGCCTGCGTAACAAAAGCCACATAGTATAATTACATTTTTAATACGCCACCAAGTTTTGTTTGAAGTCCATATTGCTATAATAATGTTGTATTGTTCCACACAGCCAGACTATCAGTGGTATGCTCCTGACCAGTTTCCGCCAGATGTGCAGCACAAGGCGAATGGTAAGACCACAGCTGTATTGAGCATTCTTTCATGTTTACATTTTAATGGGGTCTTTTTGGGATGTTTACTCAACATACATTCGTTTGTACTCGGGGAGGGCCTTCTAAAAAGTTGTGTTGCATACACAACTCTAATTTGATGCACCTGGGGTTAACTTGAACTCCTTAAGAAACAGAAAATGTTCGAATGCAGAAATGCAGGAATCTCAGTTCTGGCTTCTGCTCCCATTTCAGGCTCAGAGTCAGTATTCCATGTGGGGCTAGAAATGAAAACTTCAAGTGGAGCTATACTGTAACAACAACAGCAAAGCTCTGGGATTCCACTACACAGGGCAGATGCACATCCACTGTTCCAGGTTGAGTTTGCTAGACAGATGTTTTAAATGTCACTGGCAGACAGACAGAGGAAACCAAAGACTCAGAACTGTGTTCCCTAATGACTAAATGTCAGACTCCAAGTTTAGGCCAAGGTAGCCCACAACACCCACCTCTAAGTATGCTGGAAAAAAACACTAAAAAGTCACCTATCAAGTACTCACAACTGAGTACTCTTTTATCGTATTTTTCTTTGGTTGACCATTCTCCACTTCTTTCCAGCATCTGCCACACTTTCTACTGCTTGTTTCTGTGGTCTCATGAGGCCGCTCAGGAATGGGCTGTATAAACTGGGCTATAACCATAATCCCACCTTTATTCTCATCACATATAATCAAAAGTCAGCCATGCCTGCTACATGTTTAAAAATCTCATATGACACACACCTGTGACTCTACATTGTTAATTTCCAGAGATTTTAATCTATCTAGAAAAGCTGAAGATGAGCCATATTCCAATTTCAGGCCATACTTGAAACTTGATCTCATTTAGTTCTGATCTGAGATCAGAGAATTCCATTTTTTACCGAAAGGAGCCCATTATGGAGTAGAAATAGAAAGCCAGGGATAACACATGTAGTTTTGCAGGTCGTGTACTTCACAAGTCCGAGTTCTTCATGGTAGTCTTTGAAAGTAGAACCTCCTAGAGTCGCACAATACACAACCTGGACAGCTGTACACAGCAGCACTAAGAGTGGTGAGGGCCGTAGCTTACAGTAGCATTATAGAGAAGAAAGATAAAAAGTGAGAACTCTATAAAAGAATGTCTAGGTATTTATCAGAAAACTGTAGGACTCTTTTTTTCTTTTCTTTCCACTATGAATATAACCATTGGTTTTAATGAAGTTCTTGGGTTCCAGCCATAGTAGAGAACTTTTATTAGAAAGGCATACTATTAACCATAATGATTGTTGCATAATGTCTGTGTTTTTGAAATCTATTGTTGTATAATAGCTGAGCTGCCACCCAATTATAATTTTCCACTTCGTATTATATTGGTCTGGAATGAGTATTAAAGATATTTTCTCCCTGAATTGGAGTTTAACCACTAGAAAATACAATTATGCAGAAGAGAATTCAGTAATGTCATAGAGCCATTTATGTATCACTAATAGATTCTTCTTGGACCAGTGTAATAGAAGCTAATAATTACATAAGGTAGAAGTGAATTGTGATGATCTTCATAGTGATTTTTGTCTGCTTGGGAAGAAACAGTGTGTAAACATGCTAAGAGTCTACAGATGTAAAATTACAATAAAAAATAAACCTCTATTATGTAGCAACGTCAGTATTTTTAAGACGTTTTAATCTTCACAACAACGCTATAAAATAGGCTTTATTATATTATACCATTTTATGGATGGGGAAACTGAGGCTTGGAGAATTTAAGTAGCATGCCTAAATAACACAGTTGGTAAAATTTAATCCTGGGATTAGATTCCAGATGTATAGGATTTCAAAACCTATGCTTTGAATCACATCCTATAGTGCCCTCGACAACCTACCTCTCTCACTCTATTAGAATTTTCTACAATGACAGATATAAAATGAGAATGGGGGATTTAACTTGGATAATTATATGACTTAAACCTATTCCTCAATAATCTTTTCTTCCTGTGAAGCCATAACATGTTATTTGTGCTACTCATTTGGTATTTTGAATATCACAGGTAAAAGCCAAAGTACTATGTAAGATTAAGTATGTAATAAATATGTTATGAACGAATTCATGCTTGGTCAGCCCTAGTGGAAACCGATGGGATATGTTGCCATATGAACCCTTTCCTTCTCTGCAGCTCACTGTGGCTTGTCTGGGAAGAGGGCTGATCATGGCTAGGGGACTGGAGAAAGAAATTCCTTATTCAGAAATCTACCTGTTTTTGATTTCTATTTCTGCTCTTCTAGCTTCCAAAGCTGATGCTATCTCAAGGTTCAAGCCAGTTCATAAAAATTGGCAAAAGCTCTTAGATCACCCTCGTCAAAAAAAATCTCTCATGTGCCATTATTTAATTTCAGTGGTGATTCTTCTTATTTTTTATGTCATTTAATTGGAAAGATCTTTTTGATTTGTAGGTCCAATGCAGTTGCTCAGAATTCTTAAAAGTGACTTTGTGGTGTTGTTAAATAGGAGTTTAGAAATCTTTTTATTATACAGACATTTTTGTTATGATATTACTCATTGACTTATTATTTGGCTAATATGTTTATCTTTCACTATTCAGGAATATACTGCTAGTCAGCATACCCTGTGTTTTGGGCTATAAATACCCAAACTCAAACAATGGAAGAAAAAATGAGTGGAAAAATTAGGCTCAGTGTTTGTTAAATTATAAACAGGAAGTATTTTTAAAACTCATAAATTTTACTCATATAATAAGTACTGAGGTATTATGCTTGTATTTTAGTGAAAATGACCTTTTCAGAAATATAGATAATTAAATGAATATTAATCTGTATGTGTGCTTTATACATTGTCCTAATTCTCAGTTTTTATTACTTTCCTATGACTCCCGACAAATTTTACTTTTCTGATCCCAATATATATAGCACCTTATAGTTTGATCCTAGTATCCATCCTTATAATTCCTCTCATGGTAATCTAACCTGAAATAGTGGCTCTGACATCTACACGTGAAGTGTTTGCAGGGCAGTAGCCTTGTGATTTTTAAAATGTACACTGGGTAATGAGTGGTTAAATTGCTATGATCACTAGATCCTCCTTTAACATTCCCTGAGGCAAGAATATATGGAGAGCTGTGTACTTCAGGTTCAATATTTAAACATCATGAATCAAGCATAGAAGCTATTATAGTCTATCCTCCTATTGATAAATATAGCTGGAAGGGCAGAGTGACATTTAAAATGCTCACATTCCAAACAGTTCTGTTCCAGGACACAGTGGCACAGGAAGACCTGAGCCATGGCCCATCCCCTTCTCTTCCCACCTTTCTCCTGGGAAGGATCTTGAGTGTGAATTTGAGTACAGCCCAGTTGGCACATCCCAACTTCATCCGTGTACCCCTCATTACGCTACAAACAGCACCCCTTGGCTTTAGGCCTGGGAAAGAGGACCACATGAGGCCTAGAAGCAGAAACAGGGTCACTTGGGCAGGAGTTTTGGGGTCTGTACGTGGGTACCAAGAGCTTGTTCTAGAATGAGGCAGACTCACAGTGGGGAGGAAGGTGGTTGGAGGAAGGCCAGAGCAGGGTCCTCTAAAAGTGGGGACCTAATGAAGGGCTTCCTGACCAAAGACTAAAGTCAATAGGTACTGAGTACTATTGAACACTCTTTGGGTCAACTAATTTCCAGTTTTGCTCTGTTACTTTCTCTGGTTATTTTAGAATGCTTTGCGGACATGTTGGAAATTAACTCTTCTTTCAAAAATTAAAGATTTAAATAAAGGTTTTCGAGACATTTAAGACTTACTTGGCTTTCTCTCTGCACAGCACTAAATAATCACATTTTTATATATCGAAGTCCACAGATGTTAAGGGGTTACAGTTTCTGTTTAGAAACGTGATTTTATGAAGAACATTTTAATCTTGTTTCATCTGTTATCAGAATAGGATGCAAAATGACTTCCATGTTTCTAGAACAATTATGGCATAGTTGAGTTAGTATAACCTTGAAAACATGTTGTTTTGTTTCTTCCTTTGTGAAATGTCAAAAGGCTATGTTTTCTACCTACATTGCATGCCAGTCTCTTCTGTACCTTCCAAATTTTTCATATGGTGCAGAGTTGAACTTTGTCTAATGAGCTAGAGCTCAATTCTTACACATTTGGAAGGACATGAAATGTAGGCATGTGAGATTGTGTTGTGAGCAAACATAATTATTTCTTTATGATATAGAAGATCAAAGCCTATTATAATTGGCCTTTACTAATGTCTAGTAATAACTAATTAACTGAATACTGACTGAATTCATTTCCTAGGGCTACCATAACAAAGCACCAAAAACTAGATCGTTTAAAACAGCAGAAATTTATCCTCTCACGCTCTGGAGGCTAGAATTCTGAAATCCAGGTGTTGGCAGGTCATGCTCCCTCCAGAGCCTCTAGAGAAGTCTCCTTCCTTGCCTCTTCCTGCTTCTCGTAGCCCCAGATATTCCTTGGCTTGTGGCAGCATAACTCCAATCTCTGCTTCACTCTTCACTTGGCCATCTTCTCTCGTCTGTGTCTGTGTCCAAATTTTCATCTTCTTATAAGGACTCCAGTCATATTGGATGAGGCTAATCTAGTATAATCTCATATTAACCTGATTATATGGGCAAAGTCCAATTTCCAAATAAGGTCACATCCACAGGTACCGGGGGTTAAGACATACACATATCTTTTGGGGGGGGACACAATTCAACCCATAACACTAACCCTGTGCCAGAAACTATTTTAGGCACTGTATATATTTATATATTATCTCATCAAAACCTTTTATAGCAACTCTATGAAGTGAGTACTATTGTTGTTCCTGTTTTAAAATTGTGGAAGCCAAGGAACAAAGAGATCATGTCACTTGTCCAAGTCCACATAGCTGGTTATTGGCTAGGACATAGACAAGCTGGGCAGTCTACCTCCAAAGCCCACACTGTAACCACCAAGCAATATGGACAAGCCCAGGCTACATATTAAAATATAATAGTGTCATCATTTGGATGTATGTTATTCAAATAAATTCTAATGGCCCTCTCCTGAAAGCCAGAATCTTTATTTCTCAGTTTGCATCTTTTTATAATTGTCTTTATAACTGCACATTACAGATCATTTTAGTTTGGTAAAATGGATGGCTTAGTTGGATTTTTTTCAGTAGTATGAAAAGATGTAGGAGTCAGTATAAATAGTAGAAGTTACTTAAGAGATGTAAGAAACAGAAGAAACTTAGAGACTATACTTGTGTGATTTTCAATACAGATGGATAAAATATTAAGAATATTTTTCTTTTATAAAATACATTACTTATCTTACCAGCAGTTAATAAAAATATTAATCAAAATTTAGAGACAGATAGTTTTATGTCTATTTCTGGATTTATAGAGAAGAATTGCAGGAGAAATGCATCCTCACCTTATAATGCTGTAAAGGTCGGCTTATTGGTAAACTAAGTGATTTTGCTAAGGGAATATTAAATAAAGTGTAAATGTATATTTATATGTCCAGGAACATATGAAAATATAGGTGGTAAATATATTCCTATGCAGACATCAATTTATAAGCAAAGACTAAACATTCTGATTAACATTCTATATAGATAGATACAGGTAGGTAGGTGGATAGATAGAGCCTAGATGAGAAAAATGCACACAATAAGGCTAGACTAGTCACAATTCCACTAGGTGAATAAAATTGCACTATTTCTCTTAAATGGAAAATAAAAATCTGTTGGGAAATGAGGTTTCTATTGGATATTGCATCCCAACTGGGAAGAATGTTTACTTACGTACGTTTCTGTACTGTTGATGCGTAAGCATACACATTCTGAGGTGAGTGGGCATGTAGAGAGCAGAGTCCCCTTCGAACCTGTCTGCTGCACTGGCGCACCCTCCCCTCATAGAGGACTCTAGATTCGGCCGATCCCTGATGTAGAGGCAGACATGGACTCTGCCACCAAGATCTCTGGGTCCTATTCAGATCACTTCAGCGTCATGGTACTTAACGTGCACTCTTGTGAACATAAAGGGATAGAGTGTAACGCCTACCATTAATAAATAATAAGGCACACAATTAGTGAGTGGAATTCTTTACCAACCAATAAGGCAAAGCAGATTGTGTCTAGCACTGTGAGAACCCACGATTCCCTGGTGGCGTTTCTCTTGCCCTGCCATTCAAACCATGGAGACAAGTCTGATGACAGAAGTCTCTTCCCACACTCACTGCTTGGGGACGCCCCGCCTTCCCTTCAAGGAACTGAAGACCTGTTTTGTTCTTTTGTTCACATTTCCATTCTGCCATGGATCCTCTCGTGGGTCACACCCTCTCTCCGTCTAAAACATGGGGATAATGACCCTCACCTCTATACCTATTTCACAAGAGTGCTATAAAAACTACAAAGGAATTAATTTTTCTTAAAGTTTTAAGATATCTAGGGGTAGGTATCATAAATGGATTAAATCTAAAGTCCAGTGGATTATGGTTCTGGGTCCAAATTTATGCTCTTACCATATTAGGTATCTTTTTAGTGTAATGGCCACCATTCTTAGAAGAGTATTTTTTTTTAAGCCTGGAAGGAAACTGTTAGTTTAAATGTTTGTTTATTCGAAATACCAAATACAGGGCGGCAAGAATAAAACATTTAACATATTCTCAATTGTTATCATGAATGGGAAAATACCTTATTTCTTGAAATTTATATGTATTTTTTCAGTCACCATGAGTAGCTCTCTTCAATTGTGTCTTCCCTGTAGTGCTCATCTGTGGTATTCTATCTTAGTCCTACTGAAATATACCATGTCTTTCACATTGGCCTTCATGGTACCTGAACACACCTTAAGCGCTGCGATCTTTTCTATCACTTTGATGATAATGTACCCTTCACCATACTTAAAGTAGTTTATGTGTCAGTTATCTTCCCGTGGGCTAAGTACCAAACCTAATAGTAACATATATGACTGACTTTCCTAAGCAAATGCCTGAGCCACCAAAATGCCAGCAAAGATGAGAAGTAGTACAGAATATTCCTCTTCAGGCATGACTAGAACTAGGCCACAGCTGATTTCACAAAGTGGTAAGCATATGTCAATGCTTAAAATAATAACCCTCCATTTCCCGCCTCTTGATTTTTCAGTGTAAACTTGTGGAAGCTCATGAATAAAATATTTCTTTTTTTTTTTTTTTTTGCCAGCCTCAAAGTTTATGTTAGCCCTGAGCCAGAAGAAATGAATTTTTAATTTTTAATCTGAAACATTTTCCTTCTGTTTTTCATAGGTTTCTCCTCAGAAAAGAAAGTCAATTAGTAGAAGCACACACAAGTGGAGGAGCATACCGGCCAAAGGTAGAGCTTGGCTGAGGGCCCTCATTTTTCTTTTTACTGGTAGCTTGTGTCTGCACAACTGCACGTCATCTACTCCATGATTTGTGCACAGTAGTGTTTCCCTTTGGCACGGAGAGAGGAAAAGACTTGGGGCAGCTAAGATCCCAATCAAGTCTGAGAAGCCAGCATTACACAACCAAACGCAACGTCCAGTTTCCTCGAAATGAGATGTGGCAAATGGATTATGGGCCATTCTTTGAAACTCTCTTCAGCATATGGCTGCTGGATTTACAGAGACTGATTTCATGATTTCAGCAACTCCACTTTTGGTACAGTGATGTTCTCTGTTGATTGAAAAATATATTCCCTGGGGGAAAAGTTCCTGCAGTTGTAAATTTGTAACATTGCTCCTATTGTTTTCGTAGGGCTTGGTTCTTTAGCCAGTTTGACTAGATACTGTGTTCGTCATTGTTGACCTTGGTGAACCTAGGAATAGGACTGAAGACGTGTATAGACATCCTTAAACTAAATGAATGGTTCAATCTGAATAAAACGGTAACCTCGAAACTATGCTTTCAACAGATCCTTCCTTTAAGGTGGGGAGAAATTGTGAGCCTCCTTTTTTTTTTTGGTGGGATAGATTATGAAAGATAAAACCCTACTGTGATGATGATGGCTTCGCTGTGTTCATATGTACTTAAAGTAGTAGTTCAGAGACACATGGATTTGGGGTGAAATCTGTTTTTTCTTCCCATGGATTTGAGTAATTATTGATGAACAACACGTCTGACTTCTCAAACCTATGAAAGGAAAAATGAATGTATCCAAATTCTATTGCAATTAAATTATACAGTGGCATGACAGATGTCTAAAGACTAAGCAGATTTAAAAGTATTACGTTCATCCATTTAACAAGGTTTCTGCTAGGACCAACTGGAAGGTCCTCTATGTGAGGAGATGTATAGCAGGAGGGTGAGATCCATGGATATCTGTAATCCTAGAAGCACCTAAAGAAATAAAATAAAACAAAGCTGTCATATTGCTGTCAAAAAAACAATCCAACATACTGCTAAAACTATCTGGCTCCAGCTTCCAGGAGTTATACTACTTAATTCCAGCTCAGACTCTCCTTTTTTTCAACTTCTGAACGTACTTGCAGCTTTGTGTAATGGGAAGGTGAACCAGCCTTAGAAAGTTAAATACTTTCAGCCTCAGTCTGGCTACTGGGAAGATAATTCCTGAGAAAGAATTATCCTTCTCTTACGTTAATTCTCTAAAGCTTTGTTTTTGCTGCTACTTATTAAAGAGACAAATCATTCTTGACAATTCTTCAGCATAAGTGAATCAGAAAAACAATGGGGTTTACAAGTCAGTTTCATCGATGCTTTTTTTTTTTTTTTAATTTCCATTTCCTCAGATTCGTGGAGAAGTCATTGCAATAACAACTTTTAGTGGTGGATTACGTTTGCCAACTGAGATGTACCTATTGGCATAAAAACTGAACATACATACAAGACGTACCCTTTGATACTCATTCTAGGTAAATCGAACAGCAATAAAACATGATTTAACCATACTACTACTATTATTGAAGTCATCCTATTATTAATTAGCAAGTTGGCAAACATTGGCAAGATTATGCAAATGCTAATGTAATGGGAAGAACTCCAATTTAAGTGGGACCTAATTTAATTTGAATTCCCAGTGGGTGACTGCAAATGTAGGAAGGGGACCCGTTGCTCAGAGTGCAACAAAAGACAGAATTTCTACAAGAAGACAGATTTCTACAGCCCTGGCCCAAGAGCCAGCCAGTCCCTCCTGTGTCCCTCTCCCCAAATCATTTGTTTGGGGGCTTCTGTCTCAGCCCATGATAAGGGTCATCCTCAGCTCTGGCACTTGCTTCATTATCATACACAATTTTTGGAAATTATGTGAGGAACAGCTGTGTCCTTTGAAAGGAGAGGAAGTCATACCACACAGTCTCTTTTATCCAGGAAATGGAACATGAGGGCACATTTTAAGTTTTTGATGATCATGGAGAATTTGACCTTGAAGGTATCACATGAATAAAAAAGTATATTCGCCTTGTCTCGGTTGTGACATGAAGTCAAAAAGAAAACCTTCCTTCGGGTCTGGTTAGGTCTGGGAGTTAGTTGACCCCATTTTTCTGACAAAAAGGATATTTCGGACTAAATTGCTAATATGAAGCATGAACAGACTTCCAGGTAATTTTCTTTAGTTTATTTACTGAGCTCTATCACTTAATGTTCAAGTGCATTACATGGTAGAAGTATGGGTCTAAATGGTCGCTTTCATGTATCAATACTTTTAATGTAGCTCAGTCACAAGTGAAATCAAATCTAAAAGACATATGACCTCCCAACTCAATAATTCAATTTAACAATTTTTTATTAAATTTTTTTTTTTTTAATATGGAACACTTCGGGCGCCTGGGTGGCTCAGACGGTTGGGCGTCTGCCTTCGGCTCAGGTCATGATCCCAGGGTCCTGGGATCGAGTGCCGCATTGGGCTCCCTGCTCCTTGGGAGCCTGCTTCTCCCTCTGCTTCTCTCTCTCTCTCTCTCTCTCTCATGAATAAATAAATAAAATCTTTAAAAAAAAAATTATGGAACACTTCACCAATTTGTGTGTCATCCTTGCTCAGGGGCCATGCTAATTTTCTCTGTATCATTCCAATTTTAGTATATGTGCTGCTTAAGTCAGCACAACAATTGTTAAATGAATACCCATTATTTTCAAAAATGTCTAGGCAGCGCCAAACATCACACACTGTGCACTGTTCTCTGTGCACTATTTTTGGTTCCCCTCCATATTTGGAGGGGAAGGCAGAGCCATTAGCAACTTTTATTCTCCCCAATTTGGGGGGGTCCTTCTGCCCCCTTTTCATTTTTGCCATTTTTATTTCCATTTTCCCGGGGACCCCAACAATATTAGATCCGAAGGAGATATAGAATCAGTTGTATTGCTGTTTCCGCTACACTACGATCCTCCCTTCCCTGCCTCAAAATTGCCTAAGCTCCAATTATACAGCTCAAAAGAAAAGAAAATATTTGCTATAATTTTTAATAATTTTAGAAATAATTTCTCTTGCTTCATTTCCTTCTTAAATACCTCCCTCTTCACTACCATCAGTCTTTTGGTCCAAGGAAGAAAGGCATTCTGGGGGAACAATTATACTCTCAGTGTCTGTGATTCTGTAGTAAAGGAAACTTCTACCAGCACACACAAATCACACACCCACACACTCACTCTACACTCACACCACACTCTACACACACACCACACATACCATATACACACACCACATACACATACATGCCACACACACGCACAGAGACAAAATACAGACACACCACACACCATGCTCACCACATACAGACACACCACACAGACATTCCCCACATATGCACATGTATCACACACTCCATATACCCTGCCTCTACCTTCTTACCTATAGGTCTTCATTTTCTCCATTTGTGACTGGGTAGATTTATTCAAATGGGGAATTTTGCATGATAAAGCTAATTTTTTTATGTTGCCTCAAACCCCTGTATGTATAATATATTGCCAAGAATACTGACAAACTCCATCCTAAGCCTCCTACAGGAAGCAATAATGTTGAGATCTAGAACCAAATAATTTGCCAGTAATTGCTGAGTAATATGAGACTTTTAATGTTTATGGGAATGTGTGAATTTCACTAATTTGTGTATTGCACAAATTATTTTAAGTTTAAATATAAATTTAAGGGTGCCTGGGTGGCTCAGTTGGTTAAGCGACTGCCTTCGGCTCAGGTCATGATCCTGGAGTCCCTGGATCAAGTCCCGCATCGGGCTCCCTGCTCGGCAGGGAGTCTGCTTCTCCCTCTGACCCTCCCCCCTCTCATGTACTCGCTCTCTCTCATTCTCTCTCTCTCAAATAAATAAATAAAATCTTTAAAATAAATAAATAAATAAATAAAAATAAATAAATAAATATAAATTTAAATTATAAAATCATTTTTCCCTGCTCTCCTCTGATTTTATTCCATTCCAATATCAGAAGGAGGAGCACAATTTATGGGACTCAGGAGATACTATTTGGTAAACTAAACCCAACCCTTGGGGCTTCCCGGATGTGCTTAACTTACTACCGAGCTTTAATTTGCTGAAAGAATCCATCTTAGTAACTAATTTTCCTGAGTCTGCTCTTGCCTGGTAGGAGTGTGCTTAGATGGACTAGCAATTTAATTTGCACATCTGTGGGGGAACCTCATGGCTCCCCTCTCTCTCCTATCTGCAGCCGAAGTTTGATGACCCACCTCAGTCAACCACAGACACACACACGGCTGGCAAGAGTAAGAATGAGACCCTCTAAGGGCGCCTGGGCGGCGCAGTCCGTTAAGCTTCTGACTCTTGGTTTCAGCTGGGGTCATGGCCTCAGGGTCGTAAGATCAAGTGGGGCTCTCGGTGGCGCTGAGCGCGGAGTCTGCTTGGGACTCTCTCCCTCTGCCTCTGCCTTGCTCCCACCCCACCTAAAACAAACGAATAAATCTTTTTTAAAAAATGAGACACCCACCCCCCGTCACTCCGAGACACCTGTGCAGGCAGATCTGGCTATGCTGAAGTAGAAGAAAATGAGTTTGAGAGACTTGTTTCTTGGTTTCCAAACATCCATTCCTTTGTTTTTGTTTGGTTTTGTTTTGGAATAGCACCAATGTATCCTTTAGGAAAGTTATTTTTCCTCATTGGACCCAGTTTGATCTAAAATGCCCTGGCCTCTCCTAGGCAAGAGGCAACCATGCGATCCAAACCAGGCTAACCGGACACTCCATTGCTGGAATTTGAACTTCAAGCCCACATAGTCCTGGGGAGGCCATGGTCCTTACATGGCACCTTACGTTTGATCATGTTCTGCGACTTCCATGTATTTGATATGAGGAACCCAGTGTCTCTCCAATCAATTCTTTAAGTCAGAGTTTTTCTTGTCTGAAACAAAAGAACCTTAATTAATTACAAGTGTGAGAATTAAAGCTCAGGGGCTATCTGTCAAGGATATTGTGAGGAATATGTATATGTTACACACACACATTTTTAATGATATATTTTAAAGTGGAAAATAAGCCTTATAATAATACAATCAGATAAGTTAATTCAAATGTTATGTTTGCCAGTCTTACAAAATATTACCTTGGATCATTGTGCAGTATATTTTAATATGGAAAACACCATAATAAAAGATAAAATACAATTCTTCATTTGAATTTTCTTCTATATCCAAAAAGCCCCCTAGGAAAATATTTTAATGAGGAAAACTTGGGAAAATTTCCAATGAATTAAAACCACCACAGCCCATGTCTAACTTCCTTACTTCGTTTTCTGAAGTGCTAACTTGCGTATAACTAATAATTTAGGTTTTCATAGGTTGTTAATAAATAAATTATAGGAAATAAAATTCCTTTATATAAGAACTATACCAAATGAATTCTGCTTTAACATCTCAGTGGGATGATGGGTTTTTTTCCCAGCAAAGTTAAACTCTTAACATTATAAACTTCCAATTATTCTGTAGCAGAATGTTAATTCAGATGCAGAGTAGTTCCTCAATGAGAAGTTAAGATAAAATTCCTGAATGGCTTCAAAATTGTCTAAGTCAGTACAGTGTTAGATAATGGATTAATTCTACACGTATCCTAAGTCTCACCTTGATCAAATATCTATTTTGGATATTATTATTTGTCAATGTCATTTACTAGAAATGTGTTTTGTTCTTATAAAAATGTATGGTGTATGCAGTGATGGGTCATGCAAAAGAAACAGAGGCACTTTCTATTCTTTCTATTGTCTAAAGAAAATTATTCTAGCAGCTGTAGGGAGGATGCACTGAAGCCAGGGAAAGTGAAGCTCCTTTTAATTTCCAACATATTTTTTGGGTTTTCAAGGTCTTTAGAAGTATCATATTTTTATGTAAAGCACAGAAGACAGTCAGAATTTGGCAATTTATATGGAGGAAAACATTACAATATTCAAGTGCTCTAGCAAAATTTTGTAAGTTTTTTTTTTTACAAAAATGTATTCTTTCAATAATTAGCAGAATCTAGAATCATTTTATCTGAAAGGACAAGTAGCCTTTATTTTATTTTTATATTATTCCTAGTTCCATAAGGCTCTAGCACTATGACAAAAATCCATCTTTCCCATAAAACATTAAAGGTTCGTCCCAGAATATAGATTAATTATTAAGAAAATTTACAAAATTGGGGCACCTGGGTGGCTTCTGCCTTCAGCTCAGGTCATGATCTCAGGGTCCTGGGATCGAGCCCCGCTTTGGGTTCCCTGCTCAGCGGGAAGCCTGCTTCTCCCTCTCCCTCTGCCTGCTTGTGTTCCCTCTCTCTCCCTCTGTCAAATAAATAAGTAAATAAATAAATAAATCCTTCTAAAAAAGAAAATTTACAAAATTAAAATGGATTTTTTTTAAATACAGGAAATGGAGAGTCAGTGTTCTGACTTAAATTAACTTTTCCTTGTTTTATCATATTTTCCTAAAGAAAATTATCATTAACACTACTGAGCAAACTTAACTTTCCTTTGGACATTCTTTCTTGCTTCATCACCAAATAATTTAACATCTATCTCCTTCACCTCCTCTACCAACTGGGGAGACGACATATGCTAAGTTACTTTCCAGTAAGATGAAAAATCAATCATGTAAAAATAAGTTTTTGTGGGTTTTTTGTTTGTTTTTTGTTGTTTACCAATAGAAGTAGTCACGGTAGTTTAAGAACTTCTAAATCCTTCAAGAGATCCACTTTTATCAAAGAGAATGTAATGAGCGGCTATAACAAAATTTTGTAAAAAGAGCATGGGATTTGGCGTCAGGTATAGATTCTGTTCCTGGTTGTACCAGCTGTGAACTTGAACAAGTGTGCCGAAATTAGTGAACCTCAGTTTCCATAACTGAGAAAGGACAACAAGAAAACACTCTCAGAAGATTTTTGTAAAAACCAATTCATATCAAACATGTAATGTTTGGCACTGGGTGGCGTTCAGTATTTGTTAGCTTCCTTCTGCTTATTGTGATGGTGAAAGAGATTTCTCTCAGGTAACATTTCCCAAAGCGTCCTTGGTATGCGGGAAATAGGAGCTGTGCAGGAAAGGATTGCCCGTGCCCATGAGTGTAAAATGTGTTTTGTCCAACTCAGCTTTTACTGTAGGACACTACTCATATCTCTTCATGTGACATTACTTACATTGTGAATTGTTCCCAACATGTTAAGATGTTAAGTTACGTTGACAAGTTATGTTGATAAGTTCATACATAGAATTAACACAAAAACCCGATGCCATTCAAGATTAATCTCTGCAAGACAGAGGCATCAAATTCTAAATTCTCAACTAAATTTAGATATATTAGGCTTATTAAAAGGTTAGACCAAACACAGAAAATGTTATGATATCACGTATCATTAAGATTAGCTTCCGTGGGATGGGACAGTGTAGAAGGACAAAAAGGAAGTAAACAAAAAAGGGGTTATACACCCTGATGGGATGAACAGGTGCAGATGATGGGAGGAAGCCCAGCCCTGTGAATGGGTGTGTTATGCCAAATAGAAGGTGGCAGATACAAGGGAAGATCAATTTAGATGTAAGCCCCAGGAAAATCCAACAAGGAGTAACAATGGTGTTCAAGGTGAACGTGACTGAAAATGGATCGAAGCATGCAAATCAAAGGGGCTTATCCTGATCCAGAAAGAATGAAACAAAATAGAGTATCTGGACACATTCTGAAAAATTTTGTATTACAAAGATAAGGTAATAATCATGAATTTAAAAATAATCCTCATACAAGTTTCCAAGCTAAAAAAACCAATCGGTCTATAAAGGAAAAATAGAGGGATACCAACCAATCCTGGACGATGCAACATACAGGAAGATAATGGAGTAGCACTTGTCTTTTTTTCTTTACATTATACTCTTACTTTCCATTTATCTTTTCACTCATCTTTCAGGTATCAATGTAAATAACATACTGAATATATATAAATAATATACTGAAATTATATTAAATTTTATATAAATTGCTCTATAATGTCCTAACAACTTATTATAAGGCAATTATAAATGTCTTATTTCTGGGGCACCGGGGTGGCTCAGTCAGTTGAGCATCCGACTCGATTTCAGCTCAAGTCATGATCGTGGGGTCGTGAGATCAAGCCCCACTTTAGGCTCTTTGCTCGGCTAGGGTCTGCTTGAGTTTCTCTCTCCTTCTGCCTCTCCCTGCCTGCACTCTCTCTCTTAATTAAATAAATCTTTTAAAAATAAAAAAATAAAGACCTTATTTCTTAGTAATACATATTAGCACTTCTAAAAATACATTTAAGCTTTACCTTATCTATGGCTGGTTAGAATGTAGCAATGATACTGCAAGGAGCCTGTCTCTCTGAGAGTTTATCTTCCAATTTTTGAAAATCTGAAGGTTTTATTACTTTTATAATATATATATATATATATTCTATATCTATATATAATATATAGGTCACAGTTCAAAGCCAAGGACTAATTGAGTAAGAAGTGTTTATTTTTGAAACCTCAGAGCATTTTACATTTTGGCCATTGCACAAAATCCTTTTTATAATTTTTACTCTATCTTGCAATTCAGAAGAACTTCAAGTAAAACTCAGATTTCATGTTTATCTCCCTTAGAAAAACAAATCATATCATGGAAGGAGAAACTAAATCACAGATGTGAATATAGAGTTACCAATCTAGCAGAATTGCAACATTTTATATAATTTTCTGGTTTGTAGGCACCCCGATGAAGCCAAATTTACATATGCCACTTTATATAGAGGAATTTTGGAGATTTTGGTCAATATTCCAGAGTCAAGCAGCTTCAGGCACATTCTTCATATTAATGTCTTCAAGGCACCTCCAGTTTCCAAAAGACAGTTAAATTGTTGATTGGTTTCATCCAAGTTCCTAATCAGGTTATTTCAAAAATTAGAAGTATAAATACTCCATAGATATACCTGAAGCTATTGAAGTAACGGGAAAATAGTGGTAAAAAAAGCATAAATCCAAATGTTTTTCCTTTATAATTAATCTGTGAAAGCAACTTATATATAAATTATATATATTAAATATTACATATATATCTTAAGTAGAGCACAAAATAGACAATGAAAATATTCTAACAGAAATGTAACAACGAAAGATGAACTAAGTTTTTGATAAAACTTTTTTTTTTCTGGTAACTTTCTGAAAGTCTTTTTGCACCAATAAATGTGCCACCTGGTACATTTCAGATTTTTTTTTTCTTTTAAGATTTATTTATTTGAGAGAGAGCACACAGGAGCGAGCAAGAGGAGGGGCAGAGGAAAAGGGAAAGGGAGATATTCTCAAGCAGACTCGTAGCTGAGTACAGAGCCTGTGCAGAGCTCTATCCCAGGACCCTGTTCATGACCTGGGTGGAAATCAAGAGTCGGCCACCCAACCGAATGAGCCACCCAGGCACCCCATTTCAGGTTCTTTATAAAAGATATCCAAATTGATTGCTAAGGATGTTATATGTAGCTTGTAAAAGTTAGAAACAGTCATGCTGGTGTGGCATTTACATGTTCTTGGACAGAGGATTGCTAGAATCAGAAGCAGAACTCAGAGTGTAGTAAGCTTAAAAAAAATTCTTCTCCCATTCTCATCTAAGCTGCCCCTGCACAGTCTTCTGATTTCACTAGGCTCTGGGAGTAAGGGGAAAGGAGCTGGCCAACCAAGAGAAGATGCGGGGTTAATAGGTGAGTTCGAGGAAGGGTGACATCAATGAACACCCATCATCTGACACATCCATGACCAAAACCAATCAGCTTCACTTAATTGAGAACTCCAGGAACATTACAGCTAGAAGCCAACTTAAGTGCCAATGTCTCCGAAGCCTTGAGGTCCTCTGGTAAATTAGCACCCACGACAAGCTACATGGTGACCATCAACCAGGCTAGCCACCAGAAAACTGTTCTGCGAAATGCTATCTGTATGGCTCATGGAATGAGTCATCATGTTCTTTTCTGGAGTTTTTGAATCTTAGCACACAGTTCACAGCCTAAGAAGTTTCTCTGTTCTGGGCGCCTGGGTGGCTCAGTTGGTTAAGCGACTGCCTTCGGCTCAGGTCATGATCCTGGAGTCCCGGGATCGAGTCCCGCATCGTGCTCCCTGCTCGGCGGGGGGTCTGCTTCTCCCTCTGACCCTCCCCCATCTCATGCTCTCTCTCTCTCATTCTCTCTCTCTCTCAAATAAAAAAATCTTAAAAAAAAAAAAAAAAAGAAGTTTCTCTGTTCTTTACTAGCATCAGGTCAGCTCTGAGAACCCGTAAGAGAAAACAGCTATCTTTGCTCTGCTATACTGGCATTCACCACAATCCCTGCATTTTCTTCTTTCACTCTTTACAAACTTTCTTAAGAAAAAAGCTGCCTTCTTTTCTTCACTTTTTCATCTACTCACAATTACTGTCTTTCATTTTTTGAAGATGATACTTGGCTGAGGACCTTCTCATATTGACCCGGCACCAGCCCTTCCGTCAGAGGGTCAGGACGGTATTCCTAAGCTTTCTGCATGGCTGAGGCACCTCTCTGAGCCAGACCAGCTCTCAAAAGTCAGAGAGGATCCTTATAAAATATTGAAAAGAAAATATTGTGACCCAATGTACTTGTCAAAATCTTGTACCATGAGCTCCCATATACAGAAGCTCAGAATACATATCACCCATGTGAAAGTCTAAGAAAAAAATGTTTTAAAGATACTTTGTAGCTAAAGAACGTATTCCAGATGGATTAAACAGTAAAAAGAAAAATATAAAACCCTAAAAGCAATATTTAGCAAAATGGAAGAAACAACAACTGAAACCAATATATTTGATCTATAAAATGCAACCATAAATATGTAAATATAAAGGAGGAAACATGTAGGTAAACACCATAAATACCATATCTGGTATTTACATGTAACATATAGGTGAATATTTTAAAAACAACATAAATATGTAAACATTAACCAGAAATACATAAGTATATCAAATATGATGGACAATTATCTAACATGTCTAATGTATAAATAGTTTCAATAAATCTTTAAAAGCACATTTATTTAATAAATATTTGTTAAGCACTTATATTCTATGCTACCTAAAATGAGCCTGGAATCTTCATATATTACTAGTGAGAATATAAATTAGTTTACCTTTTCTGGAAAGCAATTGATGCCGTGTATCATGTGTTCTAATAATGCTCCAGTCTTTGATCCAGTAAAGTCCTCTTCTAAGAATCTAAATTAAAGAGTCGGTAATGTAATCAAAGGTCTACATGAGAGTTGTTAACTAAATTGAGAAACACATCTAAGAGCCATTTTATTTATTATTAAAATTATTTACAAAAATTTAACATAGTAGAATGTTAATTTAGCTTTAAGAAAAATCACCATTTAAAAAAATGTACTTAGGTTCACAGTTCATTATCTGCAATTCTGAAATTTAGAAGCTCCAAGTAATAAAAACTATTTTATAACTTATTTAATAGCAAAATATGACCTGAATTCATATGAGGCTATTTATAGTCTTTATTTATCTTATGTATTGTAAACTTCAGACATTTCAGTATTAATGTATTTGATTAAAGGCTCCTGCCCCAGACCACACTAGGGATATTATGCAATATACAGTTTATACCATATTATCTTTTTATAGCTAATCAATTCTCAATTACCAAGCATATTTTGGTTCCAAAAGTTTCAGGTAAGAGATTGAAGACCTATGCACAGTCTCAACTAAAAAAGAAAAAAAAATATCCATCTCTATATTTATTTTTCATTCTATCTAGTGGATAGATGCATGGAAGGAAGGAAGGAAGGGGGAAGGGAGGAGAGAAGAGGAAAGAGTGCAGGTGTGAAAAAGAGGAATTTTTCTAAAATATTAGTACTTATCTATGAACAGTGGGATTATAGCTGATTTTATTTTCTTTTTAATGTTCTGAATTTTCTAAAATAAGCAAGATTTTAGGGGCGCCTGGGTGGCTCAGTTGCTTAAGCGACTGCCTTCGGCTCAGGTCATGATCCTGGAGTCCCGGGATCGAGTCCCGCATCGGGCTCCCTGCTCGGCGGGGGGTCTGCTTCTCCTTCTGACCCTCCCCTTCTCATGTGCTCTCTCTCATTCTCTCTCTCTCTCAAATAAATAAATAAAATCTTTAAAAAAACATAAAATAAGCAAGATTTTAGAACAAAGAAAAATCAAAAAAATTACAAAACATTATTTGGGAGTTATTTTATATTAGAAGTCCTTCATGGAAAACACAAAGATAAATTATTTAACCAACTTAGTGTTTGAATTATCACAAATTTAAAAATAGTGAAGGGTATATTAATGGATAGTCAGTATAAAAATACATGTATGCATATATAGTTAACATTTAATTTTAATTTAGGCTGTATTTCTGTAGCCATGTAAATACATATTATACACACTCACACACATATGTACAATTTTCTCCATGAAGTCTACCCTGTCCATCCCATTTAAAAAGGCAACATCTCTCATGCTCTAGATTTTCTCTCTTGCTCTTTTTCTCCCCCCATTACACTTACTACCTTCTATCATGGTATATTTATTAATTTATTATGTGTATCACCCCTGCTAGAACATGAACTCACAAGGGCTTGGATCTTTTCTCTGTTTTGTTCACAAATGTATCTCAAGCACCCAGAACAGTGCCTGGAACACATTAGGCATTTGGTGCATATTTGTTGAATTAATTAAGATATATATAATTCTGAAATACTCAGTAACAAAGAGAACAGCACACACTTCAGTAATTCATAGAATCTCAGAATTCTTGGAATCCTAGTATCTGAAAGGAGTCTGAGCTCTCTTTAGTATATATAAATATGGCTTAGCTGAACATGGTTTTAGGACATTACTCACTACTAGATAGGCTCTCTAAGTAAGGTATTTATCTTATGCTAAGAAATGTTTATAACCAGTTTCTAGTAGAAACTTTCCTTGAGGTTTGCCTTTTTTTAATGTTTTTCAGGTTTCCAAAGAGAAGATTAAGAACTCTTCTAGTGATCCTATCATGTGATCCTGGCTTAGTGATTTATTAAAATAATATCCCTTTGACCCTTTTCATCTTGTCTGAGAAAAAAAAAATCTTATACTCTAGTTTCCAAGGATAATGCAGAGCATAAGAAGAATATGCAATATGGACGAAATGATCTACATAAATTTCCGCTATGTTATCTACACAGTCTACATCCTTTGACAGTACTTTTAAATTGAATGCGTGGAATGCTCATGATTCTTCCTGAGAACAAATGGCTTTCTTCTCATCCCCTGGGCCTGTTCTGCCACAGGATACCGCAAGCCCAGGATCAGGACACAACAGTGCTAGATGTAGCTTTCATGAAGTTGTGTATGTGTAAGCACAGAGAACCCATGGAGTGGTGCTGGGGAAAGAGGGAGCTGGGGTGGACTCTTTCGCTCTCCCAGCATTCTGCAGGCCAAGTCATAATTCTTCTTACACTTCATATACACGAGCTATGCGAAGTGGCCGTAAGATCGTACGCTGCCTTCGCCTTTGATAATCTGAAGTCAGAGCTTAAATTCCCAAATAGCAGAAGGGATAAATGAAAACATTGGCTGGATGGTTTTGTTTTGTTTTGTTTTTTTTCTTGTCTTTAGTTCCTCTAAGTGTATCTTTCACTTACACATTCTATTTTAGGATGGTACCTTCCACGCTAAAAGTTTCTCCCTACTGGTCTTTGGGGAGGTTGACTTCTGTTGCTTTATGATGGGCTGTGTAGCAGACACTTGCTTTTTTACTGAGCCTTTTTGCTTATTATTAAAACCTGTATTTGGTGCCGGTATTAGGTCTCAGGGAAGATTAGCCCTGCCCCAGTCTCAGCCCCAGAGGATAAATCTTGATTACTTTCGATCAACCGTAGCACAATAGTTTTGTTTCCCTTGCCATTTTGAAATTGACTCAGAAAGAGGTATCTGATCCAATTCTAAGTAATAAGACATGAGTGGAAATCTGCTGGAGTAGTTTCTGGGGAAAAATTCTACCCTCTTAAAAAAAGACATTAGAAAAAAAAATAAAAAGAGAGACATAGAGAGAAGACTCTTCTGTTTGTTTTTCCTCTGGACATTGATCTGTGAGGATGTATGGTTTGCAGATAGGCTCATTCTGCAAACATGAAAGGCCTATCCAAGATGCCAAGGCTGGTAGAACAAAAGGAATGACTCTGAGTATTTAATGGCATTCTTAAGTTGCTGAATGAACAGACCTTGGAGGCTCCCTCCATCTGAGATACTAGTTATGTGCAACAGTAAAGTTTCCATGTTGACCAAGCCACTTTGAATAAAAGCTGAAGATGTGCCTCTTCTGCAATACGGTAGCAGCTAATGTGCACATTTTTGAGACAGGTTTGGTTATTTACAATAGTAACACATCCTTCCATGTTTTCAGTTCTTATCTTTGCCAACCTCAGTCTACGATTTCATTTTGAGCAATCACTTTGAATTTTTGAAGTGGTCTGTCTCTTGTCTATCTAAATCCCTTTGCTTTTTGAACCAGCAAAGTAGAACACAAAAGGCATATATGAGAAAAAAAATCTGGAGATCTAACTAGCTACAAATCGAATAATAAATAGACTCTCCCACAGTCTTATTTCAAAGCTACTCTTTGAACTCAAAATTTTGGCATAAATTTGAGGATTGTTTATTATATGGAATAGCTGTGTTTCAGAATTTTGACTGTGTTATAAAGCTAATGCTAGTGATTTATTTGTTGTTTGACGTGATAAAATTAAAGGCATATTCCCAACCAAAAACTCCTCCAGGGAGAATTGAATTTTAAAATTTCCAGCAAAAAGAAACTATCAGGTTCAAAAATGTGCTTGCTAATATTCTTCACAGTCATTTGAGAACTTGCAAAGATTTCTCAGATGGGATATTTTCATTCTAACATCACTACCAATTTCCAGTAAATCCAAGGTTATGGAACTTGTCACATTCCCCCAATTTTTTGACCACACATTTGTGATTCTCCTTAACATTTCTGTGATTCTAACTTTAACATCTCTTCTACTTTTAATTGGGTATATACTATATAAATGAGGATCCTGTGGTGAATTTATATGGAAAGAATGTAGAATAAGAATTTGGAGCTCTGTCTTCTTTGCCCTGAGCCTAGACTTAGAGCTGGAACATCATTTTCTCATCTTTCACACAAGGAAGATGAGCTTGACCCAGTTTTTCTAAAAATTTTCCTCTAATGGCAAAGCAAAAATGAAAATGTTTGCAACACAAACACTTTTTGGAAGATTTCCATCATAGATAAAAAATTTAGGCCAATGTTGCTGTCTAAGGGATGATATATATTTGTTTTCATATGTAAATATTGACTAAAATTGAGATGTCAGAAAGATGCACCACGCATATTCTGTGACTCCACTCTATTTATATTCCAGATACACCATATTTCTCAAGGAATATGCATTCTGTAGTTTTAAGACTTGACAAAATAGTTTCTTTCTATTTTAAAATCTTAAGAATTTGTTTCTAGGGGCTCCTGGGTGGCTCAGTCATTGGGCGTCTGCCTTCGGCTCAGGTCATGATCCCAGGATTCTGGGATCGAGCCCTGCATCGGGCTCCCTGCGCAGCGGGAAGCCTGCTTCTCCCTCTCCCACTCCCCCTGCTTGTGTTCCCTCTCTCACTGTGTCTCTCTCTGTCAAATAAATAAATAAAATCTTAAAAAAAAAAAAAGAATTTGTTTCTAAAGATGTTAGACTGCAATATCATACGTCATCAATAGGTGCCACCACTTCATAGAAATTACCAGAATGTACAAATTTTTTAGTTCAATGTCCATAAGTTAATATTAGTACATTTAAAAAGAAGCATCATGAACGTAGAAGAGGCATAAAGTAGCTTTATTTAAAATAAGGATATTTTCCAGTAGGAATCTAAGAGAAGTAAAATTGCCGATAAATGCTGTAAAAAAAAAAAGCTTTGTGAAATTTAGTGAAATCAGTGCAGGATGATGTATGCATCTTAGGAAAGCATCCATTATTTTCCTGGAGTTTGGGATACCAAACTTGCTATTATGATAGATTATGCCATATTCAAACTTGAATTTTTTAAATAAAAAGATATGATTGTTTCCAAATATATTCAAATCATTTGGGTTTTTTTTTCATTTCAAGTTTTTATTTAAATTCTAGTTAGTTGACATGTATGGTAAAATTGGTTTCAGGTATAGAATTTAGTGATTCATCACTTACATATAACACCCAGGGCTCATCTAACAAATGCCCTTCTTAATACCCATCACCCATCTAGCCCATCCTCCTGCCCACCTCCCTCCATCAACCCTCGGTTTGTTCACTATAGTTAAAGAGTCTATTATGGCTTGCTTCCCTCTCTTTTTTTTTTTTCCTTTCCCCTGTGTTTACCTGTTTTGTTTTTTAAACTCCACATATGAGTGAAATCATATGATATTTGTCTTTCTCTGACTTATTTTGCTTAGCATAATACATCTTAGTTCCATCCATGTCTTTGCAAATGGCAGGATTTCATTCTTTTGATGGCTGAGTAGTATTCCATTGTGTGTGTGTGTATAATATTTATATAATATATATAAAGAAGAGGTGATATATATATATACATATATACATATGTATGTATATATATATATATATATTTCCATAGTTTGGCTATTGTTGATAATGCTGCTATAAACATTGGGATGTTTGTGCCCCTCCGAATCAGTTTTTGTATCCTTTGGTTAAATACCTAGTAGTGTAATTACTGGGTCATAGGGTAGTTCTATTTTTAACTTTTTGAGGAACCTCCATACTGTATCCAGAGTGGCTAACAGACACGTGAAAAGATGCTCACCATCACTCATCATCAGGAAATATAAATCAAAACCACGATGAGATACCACTTTGCACCTGTCAGAATGGCTAAAGTTAACAACACAGGACACTAACAGATGTTGGCGAGGATGTGGAGAAAGGGGAACCCTCTTACACTGTGGAAATCATTCTCTCTTTTTAAAGAAAAAAAATAATAACGGCAAAATGTTGTGGTGGAAAACTCATGGGATTTGGAGTCAGACAGACTTACTACGTTTGATCCCAGTCCTTCCACTTACTACTTGGACAATCTTAAACAATTTTCTTGACCTTTTCTTTTTTTTAAAATCAGAGTTTGTATATCTCTTTTTTTTTAACTTTTTTTTTTTTCATTTATTTATTTGACAGAGAGAGACACAGCGAGAGCAGGAACACAAGGAGGGGCAGTGGGAGAGGGAGAAGCAGGTCCCCGCTGAGCAGGGAGCCCAATGCAGGGCTCGATCCCAGGACCCTGGGATCATGACCTGAGCTGAAGGCAGACGCCCAACGACTGAGACACCCAGGTGCCCCTCAGAGTTCGTATATCTTAATTGCAAGGCTTACACATCCGACAGAGTTTTTGGAAGATTAATAATGCATATAAATCACCTGATACATAGGAGGCATTCAAAAGGCAGTAATTATGAGCGGTAGTCATGTTTCAGTAAAGCCTCAGAAACTACGTTATTACCATGACATAAATATGGTGGTGTTGAACGTTATTATTAATAATTGTAATATTAAGTTATGATATTAATTTTAATATGTTGTAATTAATTTTAATATGAATCTAACATTTAAGAGGTAAATATATTTCCATATAAAATCAAATTCCATTTAGCTTTTCTATTCCCTACTTGGAAACTGAAAATGTACTTAGATTTAACTGATCTGGTGACAAAACTTGAGGTAGGAAAAAAGACTCATTCCAAATGTCTGATGCAAAGGCACTTAAAGTAATGGGCCTCCACAGCCTTCTGCATGTACTTCTTCTGCTCCTGCTCTCAGGACATCCCAAAGTTAGGCCATTTATCATCATTGTAGGTCAAAGTTCAGGGGTTGAAGGAATGAAGAAAAAGAACATCTCCTTCCCCAATCCCACCCTTGACATGGTAAACAATTTCAGCCTAGAGTTCCTTAGAGAATTTTTCCCAGGCCTAGAGAAACCAGAAAACCAAAGACCTGCAGAGGTGACATCGTCACATAAAAACTACCTCAGAAACTTCTCAGCAGGCGTGACCAAGGTAAATAGGAAGGACCCTGCCCCCTGCTGCCCAGGCTATCATTCCCAACATGCTCTACGCCACCGCCACCTTCTGCAGAGCATGTCCTGACAAGGGGCTGACCGTGTGACGTATGTATAGGATCAGCATGGAGGAAGCACTGCTAGACGATGGCATCTGCATGAGTTTGTCAGGGCTGCTGTAACAAAGTACCACACACTGGGTGGCTTCAACAACAGAAACTTCTCATCTCACAGGTCCGGATGCTGGGAATCTGAGATCAAGGTGCCAGCAGGGTTGTTTGTTCTGAGGGATGTGAGGAAGGATCTGGTCCATGCCTCTCCCCTAGTTTATGGTGGTTAATTGACCTTTTTAAAAAATTTTTGGCATTCTTTGGCTCGTAGACACATCAGTCCATTTTTGTCTTCATCTTCACATGGTGTTCTCCGTGTGTGCATGTCTGTGTTCAAATTTCTCTTTTTTTATAAGAACATTAGTCATATTGGATCAGTGGTTCATCCAACTCCAGTATGAGTTCATCCTAACTTTAACTAATTATATCTGTAATGACTCTCTTTCTGAATAAAATTATATTGTGAGGTACTAGGGTTGGGATTTTAATATATAAATTTTGAGAGGACACAGTTCAACCCATAACAGTGCCCCTTTCTGGCTTAAAGATACCCTGGTGCTATGGTCTGAAGCGTCTTTCTCCAAATTCCTATGTTGAAAACCTAATGCCCAAGGTGATGGTATTAGGGCCTTTGGGAGGTGATTAAGTCATGAGCGCAGAGTCCTCATGAATGGGATTAGTGCCCTCACAGAAGAGGCTCCAGAGAGCTGGCTTGCCTTTCCACCATGAGAGGACTCAGAGAGAAGCAGGCAGAAGTTCTACAACCCAGAAGGAGGGTCTCACCAGATCACAACTCTGCTGGCACAATGATCCTGGATTTCAGCCTCCAAACTATGAAAAACAAATTCCATGGGGCACTGACTGAAGATAAGGAGAAGAGCTACTTTAAAGATGCCAGAGATAAGGCACGAATTCTTATTTGGCAAATTGGAGAGCTAGCGTGAGTGTCGGCAACAGATATTCTGAAAGAGTCAGCCATCTTGTTTCAATTAAATAAACTTCTGTAGAGAATCCCAGCAAAGCAACAAAAATGAAGCCAGAAAAACGACAATTACCACCATTGTGTCATTTCTGGCCTCCAGGACCCTCATCTTGCAGTTTTTTCTTCAGGTTCTCTCCCATTGGTTTCACAGCTCTTTTCAAAACATTATTTGGTTGAAAAGAGAAAAACAATTTATGCATGATATCCTCAGACTTTCCTAATGAAAACAGTCCTGCAATAATGACTATCCGGTTTTGAACCTGATCTTTTTCTTGGACTCACTTAGGATGAGCACATTTTCTGAAGGCAAAGCAGAGGGAACAAACTATGGGGACCGGGTCATCCTCCATGGTGGAGAAGCCCAAATACTCACAAAAGCTGAGAACATAAGGGTGCCAAGCACATGGTGAGTGCTTAGAAGAACACCAGCTGCTTGACTGAAGTGGGCTAGGAGTGGGTCTCTCCCAATGGGTCCATCCGGGATTTGTGGTTCCCTGGCTCTAGCCCATCTGCAGAGTGAAGAATGGCGACCATGCAAATACTTGCATCATGGGAAGAGGGCTAAATCGAGGTGCCTTTGTGCGTACAGTGAAGTAACACTCTACACTGGTCTTAGCGTTTTGCATTTATATGGGCGCATTCAAGACATCACACCACCCAGCATAGCGTGTAACTACATGGGGAACAAACACATTTTTTCCAGTATGACAGAGCCATAACTAAAGGGTGCCATGGAGGCTGTGTCACATTGATCTCAGCTAGTCTTTATTTTACCATCTGGCTCCTTTTCTAGGGCTCCCTCAAAAGGGATACCCCTAACTAACCCATCAGGGCCTTCTCTCCCATACATCAGTCCATGTAGAAACAACAAAGGAAGTCAATTGTGCTGATTTTCTGTGTAAGGCCCCATACCAGGCTTGTTAGCCGAAGCCTCCTCCTTCACCCAGCCTGGCTGGCCTCCCTGGCGCAGTCAGGAGTCTTCATTTAAGTCCCTTTTAATGAGGAGCCGCTGGAACTCAATAGGCCCAACCTTCCTCTTAAAGGGACTGAGCCCCACCCTCCCACCGCAGCTACTTCCAACAGCATTCCTAATAAGACTCTGTAATGTTTCCTATGATACTTATTCAGCGCCTTCACATTTTCATTTTCGGAACCAACGGTGCTATTTTTCAGAATAAATGTTACGTTAAACTTGTCCATTTGAAATAGGCCCCCATCACCTACTGCTTTCCCAAATTAGCTTGTAGAATGAAGGCTACATATTAACAGGCCAGTTTCTATACATAATATATACTAGTGAAGGCTTGGTCGCTCACAGATGAATGTTGGAAACCCCTTCACCAGTTGGAGCTTATTCCATAGGAGTTCTGATCTACTTATCATTTCATTGGGTTAAACCTGTTCACTGAGGAGATGTGTTCAGCAGTCAAAGAAAGAACAACAGTGTCTAACAGCCACTTCAGTCTCCGATTATTTCAGTGATTTATTTGGGGCCAATGAAGCCACTTCATCTAGGAATGCTTAAGTAATGCACGGGTGAGCCGGAGCTCGCTGAATCTGAGTAGTGGCTCTTTTGATTTAAGATCCGTGCGTGTTCCCAGACCTGCTTGTGGACACCACCAGGAAGTCTATTCTGTGCTAGTCTCTTTGTGCTTGTCTCCAACCGACAGTGTTCTTCAAACGGAGTGGCATGTTCAAACGTATATATAGCGCAGGGTGTGCTCTGATTGGTGATTGGAGCAAATACATGCCCTCAGATTTACCTGTAAGGAATCTTTTCATCATCTAATAGAAAATTCAAAACAAACTTTTGTATTTTTCATGTCCTGCATTTACTTGGCATGACCCAATCAGCCTTGCCTAAAATGATAATCAACTCTGTCCCACTGAGGTAAAATTTATCAAATGCTTCCATATTGCACGTCTCGTCTTGTGTATGAAATCTTCAGGAAGCAGGCTGGCCAAAATTGGCGAGATCTTTTCACGGCAGCTTGGGAGGGGCTCACGTTTACTCAAGTGTTGTCTTAACCCAGTGGCTTGACCACAATGCTTCACGAAACCTCTAAAAGCTGTGACTTTTGCCATTTAAACACTGATTTCCTCGTTGTAAGAAATGACGTTATTAATGTTTACAAACAGTGGTTCTCAAAGTGTGGTTCCCCAGACCAGCTGCATCAGCATCTGCTGGGCACTTGTTTGTTAGAAACACAAATTCTTGGGTCACACCCCAGAAATTGAATCAGAAATTCCAGAAGTGGGGGCGCCTGGGTGGCTCAGTTGGTTAAGCAACTGCCTTCGGCTCAGGTCATGATCCTGGAGTCCCTGGATCGAGTCCCGCATCGGGCTCCCTGCTCGGTGGGGAGTCTGCTTCTCCCTCTGACCCTCCCCCCTCTCATGCTCTCTCTCTCTCATTCTCTCTCTCAAATAAATAAATAAAATCTTAAAAAAAAAGAAATTCCAGGAGTGGGAGTCTACCAATCTGTTTGAACAATCCCTCCAGGGGCCTGATGCATGCCGAGCTCTCACGTGCAAGATACTTAGCAGACAGCAGATTTTACCTGCTCATGAATTGGATAACATAAAGAGTCTTGTGCGGCTGAAAGTCTTAATAAAGCAATGCATAGAAGATGTTACATCATCTTTTTTCAGCCTTTTGCCTTTACTCCAGAAATGGTGAAATTTCAATATTTTCTTTTTTTTTTTTAAGATTTTATTTATTTATTTGACAGAGAGAGACACAGCGAGAGAGGGAACACAAGCAGGGGGAGTGGGAGAGAGAGAAGCAGGCTTCTCGCTGAGCAGGGAGCCCGATGCGGGGCTCGAACCCAGGACCCTGGGATCATGACCTGAGCCAAAGGCAGATGCTTAATGACTGAGCCACCCAGGCACCCCAATATTTTCTTGTTTTCACCCAAATCCATTTTTAGCACATGAATCATATTCTCTGACACTGCAAGCCCTGTTGAAAAGACGGGGGTGAACAATTCTAGGCCACAGGAACACCAGAGATAGCGACAGCCAGCCTGGTTCCCCCAAAATGACCCGCAGGCTATGGGCCTCTTTTAAATATTTTAAAAATACAACACTCCATGTGCAGGATTTTCTCTCTCTTCATTACTGAAGCTAAATCTCTTATTCAGAATGGGTTTTGCCCAAGGACTCTGGTTTCCTAATAGGCTTTCTTCTCAAAGTTTCTTTAATCCTCTCAGGTCAACTCTAAATACAGCCACTCTAATCATCTTTTCTGTTGTTGTTTATGAACTTGCCATGCCAGTCATTCCCTTTAATCTTTTCACGTGAGTCCCCAAGTTCAGGCCTGGAGCCCACATGTCCTGCAGCCATCTTCAGGCATTTTGGTCCTATGTGGTCTTCTCTGTTCGTGGACTATCTTCACCTAAGCCATTATTTTATTAGTGTCCTTCAATTGGTCCTTTGGGTCCCTTATCTTTGCCTTTTTCTGGCATCTATTTAACATCTGGCAGCATCGCTTGGCCTATAAGTAGGTAAGCTAAAGAGCTGTCCACAGTGACTGGGTGGATCCAAGACAGGGTGAGATGAGGACCGCCCCCTTGTGGGTGAAGCATTTTAACACAGCGTCTGTGTGTGAAAGAGGATCGAGGTTGCTGAGAATAGACCACTGGTAGAAGTCGGCTTGGACAAAATGGTGCCATGGCTTCACCATGGCTTGTGTGTTCTGAGCATTCAGAACCATCTCCAATTCCACCTCCCACGCCCTGCTTTGCACATCATTTCCACATTCCATGCCTCTATACAAGTTACAAAAGAAAGTGGTCCCTTTGAGCAGACCAATGATGAAAAGACACACAGGACAGACATTCTACAAAGGGGCCCTGCCAAATGGACAAATTAGACAGGTGGCTCTTCCCTCAGGTTGAGGTAACCCTCAGAACTCAGCAAGTGAGGTAGCGGCTGGATTTCAAGGCCCCTTGCCACGACCACCTGTCCTCAAGCCTTGTTTCATGCTAACACTACACAGCCCAACCCATGGTGTTACTTGTCTTCTTCCCCATTACTTACTGCTCTGTCTAAAGCCATGGTTCCCAAAGTATAATTCTTGGGCCAGTAGCACAATCACCTAGAAATGGGTTAGAAACACACATTCTTGAACCATGCTGTAGACCTTCTGCCTCAGCAAGCAGCAATCTGTGTTTCCATAAGCCCTCCAGATGATTCTTTTTTTTTTTAAAGATTTTATTTATTTATTTGAGAGAGAGAATGAGAGGGGGGAGGGTCAGAGGGAGAAGCAGACTCCCTGCTGAGCATGGAGCCCGATGTGGGACTCAATCCCAGGACTCCAGGATCATGACCTGAGCCGAAGGCAGTCGCTTAACCAACTGAGCCACCCAGGCGCCCCCTCCAGATGATTCTGATCCACTCCTAACTTTGGACACACTAGAAGATGCCTGGCACATGATAGGTACTCTGTAAGTGTTTATTGGTTGGATGAATAAATGAATTTTTCCATCAAAATTAAACTCAGGACCCTCCCTCCACTGCCCTTGGGAAAAGCTTCCCCCAGCCTCCATCTTATCTGGCTGTGCCCCCTCACAGGACTCTGTATCACTGGGTGATGGGATGTAATGCACTGCAGGAAATCATCAGCTTACTTGGCTCTTTCCATGACTTCAACTGGCACTCCTTGAGAGTAGGAACTGTGTTTCTGGACTTCATTTCTGTACCCTCAGCACAGTGCTTGGTCCACAATAGGAACTCAATTCTCATGGCAGGAAGCAAAGGAAGAAGACACAAACAAACAACCAGGCAAAGAATAAAATAGTCACGAGGCCAGGAATCGGTGCCTCCCCAAAGGGTCCTGGGCTAGCTGTTTTCTTTGCGTAAAATTCGTCAATTCAAAAACTCATGCTCGAAAAGGTCTTTTCTTATCGTGCCTGAAATAATGTGCCCTTTCCTCTTGTTCAGTGGTCTTGCTTACTCCTAGTTAAATAATAAAATTTGTTCATTAAAATATTCAAGCCCCTTGTGATTTGTCAAGGGCAGCGTTTGCTTCCATTTCTAGATCTACGTGGGAACAGGATAAAGGAATGAACATGGCTGGACTCTTAAGATGCTAATCCAGCAAGAGTCTAAGGATACTGGGAAGTTGGGCTTATATGGGTGAAACTCCAGAGCCAAGAACGTGTGACACTTGTAGAAAACGGTCCCAGCAGTTTGCTATCCAGACAACTGCTTCTCAAGTCACCCAAAGACGATTTTTATTAGAGTTATGGCCCTTTGTTTCCCCTTCCATGTCCCTTGTCAGCATAGCATATGAAGGATTAGCTCCTACATCTCTAAAAGTACTCTACCATAGACCAAGAATACCTGAAGAAACAAGGTTTTTACTTGTTTTAGTCTGCTAGGGCCATCATAGCAAAAAGCCACATCAGCAGTATTTTCTCATAGTTCTGAAGATGAATGTGTCCGTATGTTTGGTTTCTTCTCCTTGGCTTGCAGATGGTGATCTTCTCCCTGTGGCCTCACACAGTCCTTCCTCTGGTATGTAAGCATCCCTGGTGTGTCTTTGTGTGTCCAAATTTTCTCTGCTTATAAGGTTACCAGATTGGATTAGGGCCCACCATAATGGCCTCATTTTAAATTAATCACCCCTTTAAAAATCTTATCTCCACATACACTCATATTCTGAGGTACTTACTGGAGGTCAGGGCTTCACCTTATGAATTGACGGGGAAGGGAAACATAATTCAGCCCATAATGTATGCGAAAGCAAAGCACCGTATCTCCTATTCCTGGTTGAGTCGGGAGCAGGTTCAGTTATTAGGATCTGAACAGTCAAATCAATACACTTTCTTAGGTAGGTTGATGTCCTGTTTGTCTACCCTTTTCCCTTTGATTTTCTGTACTCAGAGTTGGCTTAATCCTTGGATCCCAACTCAGTCCCAGAAATTTTCAAGCTCTATCCTCTGACTTTTCTGGATGTGTTGCAAGTGCACAGTTTACTCCCCTCCACTGCTCCTAATTTTCTTTGGAATCTTTGACCATTCTTCAAATCTCTTTCATCCTCAATAAAGCCTTCTTTTTTGTTTTTGTTTTCCTTTTTTTTGAGAGAGAGAGAGAGAGCACACAAACGGGGGTGGGGGGCATGGTGGGGCAAAGGGAGAGGGAGAGAGAGAATCTTAAGCAGGCTCCACACTCAGCACGGTGCCCGACACGGGGCTGGATCTCACAACCCTAAGATCATGACCTGAGACAAAATCAAGAGTCAGATGCTTAACCAACTGAGCCACCCTGGTGCCCCTCTCTTTCATTTTAATTGTAGTAAAATACCCATAACATAAAATTTACCATTTTAACCATTTTTAAGTATTCAGTATCATTAAGGACATTCACAATGTTGTATAACCATCACCACTATCTATTTCCAGAATTGTTTTTATCATCCCAAACTATAACTCATTAAACAATAACTTCCTATGTCTCCCCATCCTGCTTTCAGTATTTGTGAATCTACCTATTCTAGGTACCTCATATAAGTAGAATCATAAAATATTTGACCTTTTGTATCTGGCTTAATTCACGTCATGTTTTCAAGGTTCAAACCTGTTGTAGCATGTGTCAGAACTTCAGTTCTTTAAAGAAGAAAGAACTTCACTCGTTTTAAAGGATGAATAATATTCCATTGTATGTGCGTTCCACATTTGTTTATCCATTCACCTATTGATGGACACTTAGATTGTTTCCACCTTTTGGCTATTGTGAATAATGTTGCTGTGAATAGTAAAGTTTTTTCTGAGTAGAGTACTGCAGTGGTTTCAACCACTTTCCATGAAGTTCCACTAGTTTTATATATCAGCATTTCTTTTGAGGGTAAAAATAATAGTTTCACTGGTGAAGTAGAACAAACTAAGGATTTGGAGTCAGACAGTAAAGGCCATTCTGCCTCCTATTTTCTGTGTGAACTTGGGGAGTAATTTAATTCCTATAGACCTTAAGTTTTTTGTCTGTTAAATGGATCAATGCAATAATTTCTGTTGCCAAGAGTGTTGTGAGAACGAATGAGACAACATATGGAAGTACCTAGTATAATGTTTGGTGCCAAGTAAGACAAGAGTGACAGGATAGTCATTGGTTTTATTTCCAAATGGCCCCATACTCCAGCCCCTACATTTCTAAACTAACCAAGCTGCTTCCTTCATCCCTTTGCTACAGGCTGGGGCTTTGTTCCCACTTTTTCCTCTCATCGCTATTAAGAGTTTGATTTCAATCGTTTGCATAGATCACAATAACACTCCTTAATTTTCTCACCTGTTTACCATTTCATTAAAAGGTCTATCCAGCATGTTTACCTTCAAGTCTAGTTTACAACTTCTACTACGGAGAAAGATCATTAGAGAATATATTTTTAGAGATTCAAGACCATTTATGTCTGTCTGAATTACTTTGAGGCTCATATACTGAAAAGTACTTATGTGGTATCAAAGACAGTTGGTAAGACTCCTTCCATCCTGGTGAAAGGGCAAGGATAATTAACCTCTGACACCCAGATCGAAGACTTCCAAGGACCGAATCACTGAACCACTGTTTTACAATTGCAAAGTGGCATTTTGTCACCACACAAATAATATGGGGATCCAAGGAGGGCTACTAGCTCACATGCCTAAATCGAGAATAACATCAGGAGGCCCTGGGATTGGTTCCAATGTGAAAAAAGAGGTACAGAAATACTACTTAACCTAAGACTACCTTGGTGCTCTGTCTGCTCTGGGTTGAGCCAGTCATAGTCAAGTCATAGAAGGGATAGATGAGAGCCAGAAATGCCCTGCCTGAATGCACAGAGCCTTGCACCTGGACACACAATCTGCACATTTTAAAAGATTTACTCAGACCTTCATCATTTTAATTTTAAACCAAGCTAAAAGTAAATAATGATTCAATCAACCATTTTGGTCTTTTGAAATGAAATTAGTGATAGCTCTACTTAACACAGCCATTCATAGAAGAGTCAGGTCTTAAGTTCAGGAGGATAACAATGACAAGAACTGAGACTTCAGGCTTACTTTATTCCAAGTGTTTAGAAGTTTACTGTGTAGGCCTTCAATCTGTTTTTAGAGACAATGTAATTAGAAGTAACACAGCCAGGGGCGCCTGGGTGGCTCAGTTGGTTAAGCGACTGCCTTCGGCTCAGGTCATGATCCTGGAGTCCCTGGATCGAGTCCCTGGATCGAGTCCCGCATCGGGCTCCCTGCTCGGTGGGGAGCGTGCTTCTCCCTCTGACCCTCCCCCCTCTCATGTGCCCTCTCTCTCTCATTTTCTCTGTCTCAAATAAATAAATAAAATCTTTAAAAAAAAAAAAAAAGAAGTAACACGGCCAGATCAGTTTCATTTATTTATTTATTTATTTATTTATTTATTTTTAAAGCTCTTTAAAAAAAACTTTTTTAAGATTTTATTTACTTATTTGTAAAAGAGAGAGAGAGCACAAGCAGGGGGAGTGGCAGGCAGAGGGAGAACCAGGCTCCCCGCCAAGCAAGGAGCCCAACACGGGACTGGATCCCGGGACCCTTGGATCATGACCTGAGCTGAAGGCAGATGTTTAACCGACTCAGCCACCCAGGCATCCCTGCCAGACCAATTTTAAAAATCCAAGCATGTTAATATTTAGGAATACGTCCAGATGATTAATATTTGAATGAAACATCTAAATAGATTGGCTATTTTGCTCATATGCTGCAAATTAAGCCATTCTCGGAGGTCAGGTTTTTATATGCCCAGTGGTTTGTAGTGCCAGTGATATTGGTAGGTAGGCCCCCTCGTGCCCTGGGACTAAAGCACGGGTCAGTATCCCAGGTGCTAGAAAGGGACCAGCACATAGCTGAAGCAGAAGCCCAGCAAGTGCTGTTGCTGAAATGAGTGAATAAATGAACGATCTCCATTGCTTTTACTTTTGGAAACGCTTGTACCAGACTCATCTCAGCCACTCCAGTGCCATGGAGCTCAGTCCTCTACATTGATTAAATGAGCCCAATCTTTGCCGAATTTCTCTTGTGTTCTTAAACACGGGAAAGTGTTTTCTTTACAAGGACACATTGTTGTTTGTTTTCGAACATAATCAATTTGGTTTCTAGTTCATTGCTTGTGAATTTAAGATTTAAAACAAAGTATCTCTGCTAGCATTCCAGTGATTTTCTTCTAATGCTGATTTTGTTAAAAGAAAAACAGAACAAAACAAAACAAAAACCCTAACATTTGGAATCGAAGGTTTGTTTCTTAGTACAATGTCCACTAGATGGAACTATTGTTTCAAAAGAATGAGAGAGATGCCTCAGAAAGAGCCCATTTCTAAAAACATTCTCACTGGAAGTTACATCATGAAAACTGATAGACTGATAGAGAATGCCCGTTCTTTTTCTGTTTTTTTTTAACTACTTTTTTTTTTTATAAAAATGACATTAGCACTTAAAATGAATGCCATTTGACAGCTTACCTTCTGAAAACCTTCGCATCTCTACTTTTTTAGTTAAGATGTCTCAATATTGAGTTCTATTTTTTAACAGTTTTTCCTGTATATTTCACAGGTTTATGAAAACAAATGAAAATATCTTAGTTGCAAAATCTGCCTTAAAATAAGAATCCTGGAAACTTGCTTAATGAGCCAGAAATAACTCACAGAGCTTAAATAAAAACCCTAAAGCTAAAGCGCTTAGCAAAATATATATATATATATGTAAATACATATATATTAAAATAAAATAAAAAAAACACAAACCCTCAAGTGTGGAAACACACATACAGAGATTAAATGTGAGTGTCTATTAGGTATATCTGTCAAGTGCTCAAAAACACAGTATTGTGCATTCACGTACTCTTGTCCGGAGTACACAACTGTATTTAAAGGGCCTGTTTTACTATTTGCTAATGCAAATGGCATAGTAAAGTTGCAAATTACATTCCACTCGGTTTGCAATTGCTGACATGAATATAAAAATTCTCTTTATTAACTGAAATTTGTCATGGTTTGCCCTTAGTTTAGTATACTTAAGGCAGCTTCTAAAGCATTTTTGTTGTTTTCTTACTATAATGTTTATGACTATATTTTTAAAGCATTTATTTAATGTCTTATGGGGTATTATGTTTTATAATTAAACATAGCTTTTGGGTTAATTATTAACTTATCTTTAAGATCTGTAATTCTGAGGAAGCCAAGTTATGATGTCATATAAAAGCATTTTAGTTAGCGGCTTCAAACCTCCACCTTAATGACAAGCTTCCTCTACATGTCATCCCACAAGTATAATACTTTCAACAATTGATAAAGAGAAATCAATCAGCCCCTCGGCAAACTCTTTATAATCGGAAATATCAAAGAGTGGGTATTTCACACAGCAAATCTGAGTCACCATGATGTCATTGAAAATACTTTGGCTCTTTTTTTCTCTATAAAAGCAGAGGGAAGTTTTTAAAAAAATTGAACTGAAATACTCATAATACATTCTTAAAAGGTTTTTCAAGCCCTCACTATTGAAAAATATTTTTAAAGTTTTAAGAGTAAATATTCTTCCTTGCATAATTTCCTTGGCAGTAAAATTTAGCAAATAAATTAAGGTTTCTCAAAAACTAACATAGTAATTTCATATTCTTCATTTAAATCATTCGTCAAAATGAAGTTTCAAATATTAGGTTTTGATTATTATACATACAAATACAAAAGCAGTTCACACTTTGTCAAGTGTACTTTTGAAACTTCTAGAAGCTTATTTTCCAGTCTTAGGACTAGCCGACTAAATTCACCTACAAGGGGATTGTGGGCGAGCTTGTTAAAGAAATGACTGCACACTGTTGATGTTTGGTATAAATAGTAGACACAGAGCAGAAGGCGGCCTCTTCACATGATTTTAGTGGTAAGTGCAAAACAACCACTCTTGATTCCAGTGTTCGAATAACTGCATTCCCTTACTTGTTCATCCACCCAATTACCCCTTCATTCATTAATCAATATTTCTCAAATTCCTAATATACCTCTTTTAGCATTCAATGTTTTCCATGTCTTTATTCTTAGTATGCTGTCATACCTTTCTAATATGATTCCCAAATATTCTGCTTTTTATTTTTTTAATTTTTTTATTTTTAAAGATTTTATTTATTTATTTGACAGAGAGAGACACAGCGAGAAAGGGAACACAAGCAGGGGGAGTGGGAGAGGGAGAAGCAGGCTTCCTGCGGAGCGGGGAGCCCGATGCGAGGCTCGATCCCAGGACCCTGGGATCATGACCTGAGCCGAAGGCAGATGCCTAACGACTGAGCCACCCAGGTGCCCCAATATTCTGCTTTTTAAACACTAAAATAAATATATCTTCTGTAACTTCCCACCACTCACTGAAAGCAAGTCCAACTCCAAACACTTGGGTCTGATGTGAGTGGCTTTCTTCAACAGAGCTCCCACCTTACATTTTGAGATTTATCAACTGCTATGCCATGTAGCTTACCTTTCACTCATTGTTCTCTACTCATTGTTCTCTAAACACCACCTTCACTTCATTGACATTTCCCCTTTGCTTAAACTCTTCTCTTGCTATGTAATGGTCTACACCTCTGAGTTTCTTGCATTCTTCCAGACATATCTTAGATTTTATCTCCTCTTTGAGATTCTACTCCATCCCAAATCAGAAACAACCTTTTCAATCTCTGAACTACCATTCATTGCCTTTTGTTTCTAGGTCATTTGTGTCATGTATCACTTTCTACTTAATAATGGATTTATTTGCATATGTTTTATCTCCCTCCTCAAACCGAGAGAGGACTGGGATCCTGGCATATTCATCTTTGTGTCTCGAAAGCTCTTATCACACTATCTCTTGTTACCCAACCACCTGGACCATCATCACTCCTTCCTCCTGCTACTTGGAGGGATTGCCTCTTCGTGGTAGAGGCTAATGTTTTGACCACCATCTCATACCCTCCTTTCCCCCTATTTAGGGATCTCCTGCCACTGGCTATTCTCTTCTTTATTGGCTTCTTTGCAAGGGCATATAATTATGCTTAAGTCTCTCTTAAGGCCTTCTTTACCATCTGATACACACTTTCAAATAGCACTCTATCTCTCTTCTCTCCCTAACAGTTAAACTTCTTGAGAGGGTTTTCTACACATGCTGTCACCACAACTATGGCCCCTACTCAGTTCTGAACCCTATGTGACCTGGCTTCCATCCCCATCACTCAAGTGAAACTGTTCCCGCTGGAGACACCGCTGACCTTCTGGTTGCTAAATCCAATGGGTACTTCTTGAACCTTTCCTCAATTGGCCTCTCTATATCACCTAACATTATTGACCATTCTTTCCTCTTTCAAGTGCCCTCTTACCTTGAACTTCTGTGACATTTTGTTTCTGGATTTCCTCTTGTGTCTTAACCCAGCTCTTAAAATGTGGACTTCAATCAGTGTGCTGGCCTTGGCCTTCTGTTGTCAGCCCACACACTTTCCCTGAATTGTCATCTAACCCATAGCTTCAGATGCTAGATTGGTGATTTGTGTATCTTTGTCTGATCTCTATACTAGTCTTTTCTTCTGTGCTTTATACTCACATAAAGCCTGCTAGACTTTTCTGTTTGAATGGTCCATATGCACCCAAGGTACAATATGTTCTAAGACAAACTCATCAAATTTTCTCCCTTCACCCAAATCTATTGCTTATTTTTTGTTCCTCATCACATTGAAAGGTTGTACCAGTTATCAAGCTTCCCAAGCCAGAAACCAGAGTATCTTCCCTGGATTGTTCCTCTCTTTTATTCCAAAAAATCTATCAAACACTGAGCCCTGCTAATTCTACCAACTGCAAAACTTTTGAATATGGCCCCTCTTCTCCAATTTCTCTCCCATTACCCTGGTTAAGACCACTATAATTTCTCACCTGGATTTCTACCATGTCTTCTAACTCACTCTGCCTCTAGTCTTGGTTTCTGACAATGCATTTTCCACACTGAAGGTTGAGTGAACTTGACAAATACAAATCTGATCATCCCCCCCTGGTTAAACACATCAATCACTCTAATGAGTCGTAGAACAAAATCCAACTTCCTTAAAATCGTTTACAATAGTGTCCATAACCTGAGTACTGCTCACTTCTCTGGCCTCATCTGTCATCATATCCCTTCAAACCCAACATTCCAGCTCTTCTAAGGTCTTCAAGTTCCCTCAACATACCATGCTTTCTCACCTCGGGCCCTTTACACATTCTGTTCCTTACGTCTAGATTACCCTTATTCTTACCTCTTAACCTCTTTGAAAGGCTCACTCCTTTCCATCTACCAAGCCTTTCACTATATACATCTCTTCCTCCAGAAAATCTCCATTTACCTACCACACCTGGGTCAGGTATTTTTCCTACGTACCTCCAATAACATCTTACACTTTATAGATTATACTTAATTGTTCTTGACTATTTGCAAACACTGGTATGCTCAGAAATTGGTATATAGGATCATGTCTATTTTTTGCACTGCCGTAACCACAGTGCCTAATATGGCACCTGGCACAAGAGGTGAATAATACATATTGAAACGATTGTAGGTGCTCAATAATGTATATATGTGATGAATTCTGAAAAGTAATCAAACCTACCACACTGGGGAGAAAAAGGCCATCTGTAGTTGGTTAATAGTTTTTTGTTTTTTTTTTTTTTTTTGCCATGTGACTATAAACAATAGTGATTTCATCTACGAAGTCAACTACGTGGTCATATACATAAGCTCTATCATGGAATAGTAGAGCGATTCTATCAAATTGTATTTTGACAAATACATAGATGGGCAACTCTACACAAGTTGCCACATCATAACATGTGGGTCATCCTATTGTAATCAACAATGACCTTTAAGAAGATCAAAATAAAAGAATTGGCTAAGAGACACTTTGTACATTCCATAAATTTAAACCCAGCCTGTGTATGTATGTATGTATGTATGTATTTATTTATTTTTCCCTTTTTCTTTTTTAAAGACCCCACCCATTTGACAGAGAGAGACACAGCGAGAGAGGGAACACAAGCAGGGGGAGTGGGAGAGGGAGAAGCAGGCTCCCCACTAAGCAGGGAGCCCGATGTGGGGCTCGATCCCAGGACTCCGGGATCATGACCTGAGCCGAAGGCAAACGCCCAACGACTGAGCCACCCATGTGCCCCTATGTATTTATATATTGTAACATTCGTATTAAAGAAGCAATTTATACAGGTTATATTGAATTGTCCAACTTTGTGCTGGACAATTCTAGCCATCACAAATTAAAGTGAATTCTTCAGCTCAGTTTATAGATTCACATGAAATATAACATTTTTAACTGTCTAAAATAGCTAACTGCATAAAAGAAATAAATAAGTAACAGTGTGTTTTAATCCCAGAAAGTATTCAGTACCTAACTGACAATAGCTGGACAAGAGAGGGTCATCTTTGTCAATTCTTTCAGGAGAAAGATCAGGAGAAAGGAGTCCCAAGAGGCCAGATTTCATTGCTCAGGTCACCCCACCACATAAGGGCAAATCCCCCATCTTGTTAGTAGGATCATAGTGGAAACCACTGTCACACCTTCCTACGCAGGTGTGGGTACCTTTCCTACCTTTCCATTACACTGTGTTGTTGCTGACCTCCCTCATTTCCCTTCCTTTGCATCTCGTTTGAATGCCCTCTGCCTGGCTCAGAATTTCTGAGTCTTGCAACCCTGAGAATGTATTTCAATGACATGTGTTGTCTAGCTGGGTTTCTAAAGAAATACAATTACTACTAACAATAACATCTTATCTGGAACTACAATAAAAAAAAATAAAAAAAATAAACAGATAAAAATCAAAGGATGAGTTTTCCAGGCAATTTAAATCTTCATTGTGGAATCCCTGAAGACTTTTCAAAGGTCTAACATATCTAGAGAGCAGAGTTGGAAAACTACTCTAGTCTGAGGGAAGTGGATATTTGGCGACAGGAATTCTGGATTCTGCCATTCTCCTTGAGCTCTTATGTGCCTTAATAGTGTTGAGGGTTGTCGTGTTTTGTTTTGTTTTTATCACAAGCAAGCACTAAACAATTACCACAATAAGATACTAATATAACTCAGAGATCATCCAAGACAAAATGATAGAAAATTGGGGGAGAGGGGCTCTCATGCTTTCTTTTCTGTTTGTTGCCTTATATGCAGTCATTCAACATTTTAAAAATTATTTGTTTGTTTATTTATTTAGTATTCTTTCCCCCTGAGGGGGGTTTGGTCCCCAGCATCTCAGCTGGGGACCAAACTCATCTGCTGCTTGGAGACCTGATCTTGGGGAACCAATAGACAAATTTTTCTTTTTATTAACATAATTTATGTTTCAGGCACTGGCCAGCCATAAAAACATTCACACATTTCATCTGCAGTGCATCACTTTCCTCCTTTTCATGACTCCAAGTCCACTCCATATTTCAATTTCTCAGTCATTTTTCAACGCTTATTTCGCATCCTAGCTCTCTCATTAAGCCATGTCCAACTCACCCAAAGGAGGCTGAGATTGCTTCATCTTTAAACCCCATGGCATTTTGCTCAGACTCCTTTTATCATGCTTGGGTTCATCACACAGCTTTCACAGTACTTGTCTTCTCTCTGCTCTGCCATCCACTCCTCTCCACAATGCATGCTTTTATTATTTTTTTAAGATTTTATTTATTTATTTGACAGAGAGAGAGAGCATGAATGGGGGGGGGAGGAACAAGGAGAGAGGGAGAGGCAGGCTCCCCGCTGAGCAGGGAGCCCGATGTGGGACTCGATCCCAGGACCCTGGGATCTGAGCTGAGCGGAAGGCAGATGCTCAACCGACTGAGCCACCCAGGCACCCTGCACACTTCTATTTTTAAGACTGTTGTGCTGTCACTTACCTATGCATCCACTAAAACAACTAGCCCAGTGCTTTGAAAACAGAATAGCCTTTGAAAGGAGGAACTGAAGACAAATCCTAGCCTTACAATTTTTTTGACCTCATCTGTTGGTGATGTAACTTTTCTGTATCTCAATTTCCCCAACTACAAAAAATGGGGAGAAGAGCTACTCGTAATACTTTGGCTAAGATGGCAAATAATGTGTATAAGGTCCTCAGCCCTGAACTAGTAAAGGAGGTGTATCATTATTTAATACGTTATTGGTTTAATTCACATAGCGTAGAGCTTTGGTCTGCTTTCTGGTCTGTAGGTTACCGCGGCTGCAGTAAGTGTCTTTCCACTAGGCATCGAGGGATACGTGGCCCAGAGATTGGCCTGTAAACTCTGGTTCGTAAAGGCAGATTTTTTTTCCTATTCACTCTGTTTTGTAATCCTTTGCACACCTAAGGCAGTGCAATATGATGGAAGAACGATTTGGAGCAAGAAACCCTTGTTTTTAACCTAAGCTTTAAACGATTGCATGATACTAAGGAAGTCAGACATTTGCATTGCATAAGATGAGGAGAATCCTGCCATATTCACCTCACAGGCTTTTTGTAAGGAGCAGAGAGAATTATGGAAGTTGGAGCCATTTGGAAACTGTAGAGAGCAATACAAATATGAATTAAACAATTGCTTTTTTAAAATTTTGAATAGGTAATATATAAACTTTGCATAAAATTCAAAAAATACAAATGCACAGTAACAGGCAAGTCCTCTCCCAGTCTTGTTTCCAGCCACTCAGATCCCTCATTCAGGACAAGAGACGTCATCAGTTTTTAATTTATACGCCCACGGATATTACATTTATATGAAGTTTATTATGTACCTTTTAATAAACTCTTCAACTGCCCCCCACACCTTCCTCCAACCTAAGGTTCCTCTTAACACCTTTAAAGCCAGCAACACCCAGGGCTGACACCTACGATTGGCCTACTTGCTCCGTTAACTGTATTTACTACTAAGAGTCACTCAGTCACTGAGAAAAATTCTGTCACAAGTCTGAAAAGACCATCATTCCTGGCACACAATCCCCACAGGGAACACAGGGCCCAGTGAAGCCCAGAGTTGCTACATCTTCTGCTCAGAACCATAACAACTTAAATGGTCCCTAGTCTCACACATTCCAACTGAAGCTGCAATCCACCGGAAATCAATTGTTTTATTTTTCTTCTACATGCCCTTGCTTAACTTAGATGTGTATGAAATGATTTATTTGGATTTTCCCCTCTATTAGCTTGAAACAAGTATACCTTGTTTGGTATCCCAATCCCAATCTTTGGCTGACAAGCATGTGATATTTACCTTCTATCCTATTCACAACATTATTGTGCAGATTAACTAATTTAAGTGTCCCTATTACAGAGCGCTTCCAAATATTGAGGTGAGAAGTCTGCATTATGTTATGTAGTTTTCATATTAGAGAGTCTCCTTAATCTTAAACTACTCCCACTGTGGTAAACCCTGAAACTTCTTAAAGATTGTATTCTTTAAAGCCTTCTGGGAGGTACATCCCGAACTTCAAAGACCGTGCTTAAAATGATCAAGATGACCGCTATATTGTTATTTTATCATCTATGTTACCTTTCAGTCACTTTATTGACAAAATTTCTTCACTACGAATGGAGCCGATATAAAAATTCGAATTACTTTTCAAACAAGAAATCATGTGTGTCAGTCAAGGTCCATCAGAAAACAGATATCAGATCTGTTCTTCAAAACAGAGAGAATTTAATATAGCCAAGTATGAAAGAATTGGAAAGGGCACACGAAGGGCAAAAAAAGGGGACACCGAGGTCTCGCGGTAGCAAGTGAGAAAGCAGTGGGTTCCCACAGGCACAAAGAGAAGAGATGGACTTCTCAAAGCCAAGAGCCTGGAGTAGACGCGTGGAGGAGCTCCAAGCAGCTGAAATGCCCCACTCTGAGGGCGAGGCCCAGTCAGGCTCATGCTGCTGTCGCTGACCCGTGGGGGAGGGCCCCGCTGGCCTGCAAACCCGGACTGAACCCAGACCGCCCCCTCCCCCCCCCGCCAGGACCCGCACCAGCGCTGTGTCCCTGAGGGGGTGTCGCGAGGCTGCCTGCCTCTAAGGGCTGGGAACTGCAAAACCCCGCCACTGCCAAGGCGAGAAGTGGTCTGGGTGAGGCAGGGAGGCACAGGAAGGAAAGCAGCCACGGATTAAAACCGGAAGCTCTGAGGAAGGAATGAGCGCCTTCTCCCCCTCCAGCCTTGCACGCTCCCACCCCCCGCACCCCGCACCCTGCACCCCCTTGGCAGAACCCCACCCGACCCAGTACAAAATGGAGTGAAAAGAGCTTAATACCAGGCACAAAATGATGTATATTATGTATGCAACATACACATTTATATATTCGAGAGGGAGCCGCGGATATGTTTAGACTTCAGGAAAAGCATCATTTCCAAGCCCTAGCAATGAGGTTAAAAAAAAAAAAAAAAAGAGGTTCCGGGGCGCCTGGGTGGCTCAGTCGTTAAGCGTCTGCCTTCAGGTCATGATCCCAGGGTCATGGGATCGAGCCCCACATCGGGCTCCCTGCTCTGCGGGAAGCCTGCTTCTCCCTCTCCCACTCCCCCTGCCTGTGTTCCCTGTCTCACTGTGTCTCTCTCTGTCAAATAAATAAATAAAATCTTAAAAAAAAAAAATGAGGTTCAGTTAACCCATTGTTTTAGGAAGATTTGTGAGCTTTCCACTGCTTCTTAACTATTGGTCAACAGAATGTATAAATTATTCTCTTCTCTACTTTGGAGGTAATAATAATATTCTAGAAGTGCTCAACAAAACACTACAATACTACTCTTAGTTAAGAATTAAGGGGAATAGAAATCCTTTCTCCATCTCCACTCTGAAGTGGAGCTATTCTTCTACCTTAAATGAATACTTGTTTCTTTAAATGCTTGAATTGGGTGTTTCACCCACAGAAAGATGTCATATAAAAACAAGCCATTTTGTGTTTACTTTCGGTTAAAATAAATTAAGTTGGCCTTTAATTTGGTTCTTCCCATTCATATTACAAAAATGCTTTTCTAGTTCGCTGGAACAAAGATAGTGCAAGAAACCTACAACAGACCTATAGACCGGGAGGGGGTGTGTTTACGTGTGTGTATTTATGTCAAACAGGATTTACGAGACTCGGCATCCCAAAATAAGAGCAAGAGTTAGAATAAACTGTCGACCTATTCCTCTCCTACCTGACCTAATTCTGTCAAAGTCAGCCCCAAACATATGATGTCTCCAAAAAAACATGAAAATTACTTTCCAGATTCATATCACCTCTTTTGAATTATGTTGATGACTCTTGAGTTTTTGAGCCTGTGATTATATGAGTCCAGGTGGATTAAAAATGGCCACAAATTCTTTACAGTTCATCCCATCAAGGAGTGGAGTCTACTTCCTCACTTCTTGACACCGTGCTGGCTTCGTGAGGTGCTTTGATCAACAGAATGAGACAGAAGTGGCAGGGTGAGAGAGACCTCCATTCCAGATGTCAAGGGGCCATTTCCTCATTTCTGCCCCCTTTCTTCCAGGCCTTGGGGTTCACTGCCCATTGCTCTCCTGTATTTCCTGTCTCCTTAGGATACTTCAGGAGCTTCCCAACACTGTAGATTTGACAAGATCCATCCTGCCTTCTTCTCAGCCTAGGACTGTCTGACTTCATGTGCATGCAAAGCAGCATGGCATGAGATATTACTTTAGATTGGTTCCATGGCAAATATTTTATTTATTTTATGTATATGAGAAAAGAAGAATATAACCAGTATACGAAACAGATATTACTGTTTAGGTTGTTAATTTCCCTTTTAAATAAGCTATTTAGTAAAAAAGAAGGTCTGCAGTTTAAACAAATCAAGTAATAGTAGAAGCTATGTTTAAATACATAAAACTTTGGGGAAATTCTGCTTTAAGGCATATTGGCTTAAATCCCACTTGGTGCAAATATACAATCCAATTTACTTTCTCTCCTTTTTCTAAGAGGACTCCTCTACCTTCAAGATCCTCCTTGCCTCACCTTTCTATCCCTTTGCCTTCACTAAGAAGAAAATCAAGCTCTTCTTTGAAGCTTTCCTAACTGGTAAGGAGATTGAAATTCTTGAAATAGACTACCCTGCCCACATCCACCACCAGTAAATGTCATTGTCCCTACTCTGATTTGTTTCCCATTGTATAAATATTGGCTTTACGATGTTACTCTAGGTTTGGTGCTAAGTCATATATCACCCCTTTTTTTTCTTGGATTTCTCCACTCCTCTGATGCATTCGCTCTTTATTTTCTTGCCTTCTTCATTTGTTAAATCTTCTGCCTCTGAGCCCTCTACCACTGTCCTTCGCCTTAACCATTTTGCTACCTCTCTTTACTTTCTCATGACTCTCTATTTTAAACTCTTAACCACTATCTTCTTCCCTTCACTCCTCTCTCCTCTCTATCCCTATTTCCCACTGCTTTTCCTCTCCTTCTTATTGTGTTTCTTCCCCTACATGTGTCTTTCTGGACTTGCCTCAAAATATAGAGGAAGAGCAAGTTAGGAGGCTCGTAAATGTGTTTGTTCATACAAAGATAGAGTCAGACATTTTAGCACTTTTGAAGGTCTTTCTGCACTTGGATCCTGCTGGATTTGGATCACTTATTCCCTTAAGAACTTTCCCAGTCAAATTACAAACATTCTGGTCTAGAATTGATTGGATATAAGCTTATCTTTCATTTTTGAATGAGACTTGGTGTTTAACACAAATTACATATGCCTCGTAGGTCAGTGTGCGATTTCCCACATAGATAAGTTCATTGAAAAGTTCTTTCAAAATCAGAATGATTTTCCTATGTTTTGACAGATGCACAAATGAGTTTTTTGGAGTTTAGTATTTCAAAATGACCTCTGAATTTCCAACCTATTTGAATGTTCATGATGTTAATTTCTTCTAATTGTGGAAAAATGTCCAACCCCTCAACTTGCAGTTCCTTCACAATAGGAATTCCCTCCAATTTTGACTGGGCAGTTTCAAGTTTAGGGACTGGAATGGATACAGCACCACTATGATTATCACATTAAGAGAAATATATGTACTTTGAAATATAAACAGCTACTGACAAAATGCTAGGAACACAAAAGAGAAAAATTCAAGGTTCTATATTGATTATATTCTATAGGGAGAAAATGTCATATAAGGATTAATCTGAAGGATGAAGATGATTTAGGTTAAATCATTTAAGCTTACATAAGCAAAAATCAAAATTTTCCTTTATAACACCAGGAGTTCTCAGAGTCACATCAGACTCTGTTGGAATGAAAGCTGTTTTCCCAAAATAATTCCAGTGATTCGATTACAACTTATTATCCAGAAAAAAATGGCTTAACTCCTTTTACATGACCCGAAATAATGCATTTTTTTTCTTCAATAGAGCATAATGAGAGTTGAGAAATTACGCTCAGAAAATGAGAACCACCTCTGTTTCTCATTACCTTGAACATACAGATTTTGAATTTTAAGGAGCAGTGATTCATATTTGATCTAGTTTTACAACAGAATCTGATTTGGCACACTGAAGTAAATATTAATACATTTTTTCCCTAGATTTAAAACTAGAAATGTGACAAAATCCAGCCTTAACTGCTCTAATCCAATAAGGAATTTAGTGTATTTGAGTCTGATAACACACCCAAAGAAGCTTAACGGAATTTTTAAATAATGCTATTCTATTCAAGAAAAGTTTTACTTTCTCAAAGGGAAAATGTTTATAAGAAATAGCTGAAAATGGATGTCGGTATGACTGGAGTTGACTTATTCTTTCATTATTTAGTTCATTCCCCACATTTGTGAGGGACCACCTTGAATCTATTCCAAAAGGGGAGAAGAGAGTGTCATAGAAGAAAGTGCTGCCTGGGTTCAAATTTCTTCTTGGCAGGAAATAAGACCAATTCCGACAGCCTCAATAGCCTCATCTCTAAAATGGGGATCATAATAATAAAAAATAAATCTGGAAGATGGCTCTTGTGCGGACTAGTGAGCAGTAACAGTAGCAAGCATGTAGACACCACTCAATTAATACAAGGTTTAGACAGTCAAAGCGTTAATGTGGAGATGCCTTTTGAGCTCTAGGGTTAACAAATTACTAGTAATGAATCAAAGGTACATATAATCGTATGTCTATTTTTTTTTTTTATGAGCTGCACATGTTAAGATTTTTGAAATTATGTTAGGCCTCCTATCCATCCCATTTTTCGTAGACAAGCTCATTTGTTAATTACCTTTAGGGAAGAACCTACTGTATCAACAGGATGGAGTTTAAATGGTTGTCTAGTAAAAGACTCAAGTGGCTAACTCAGTCTTGACTACTCTACCTCCCTCTGGTTTAATCTTCCAGACGTGGGACCTGAGAGGTTTGTGGCCAGAACTGATAAATCAGGACGCTTTTGTGAAAACGGTATGTGTGGTTATATTTGCTCTTATGGACTGCCAACAAGGAGCCACCAAATCAAATTCTGTGGTAAAATCCTCTTCTAAAAATTGCCCGTTAACATGACAGCTCCAAAAGGAGAAAAATGAATCTGTGAAAATAGTTGCTAGAAAGGCTCCAAGTAATATATCAGGACAGCCTGGAGAGTTGGTTAAGTGCAGAGGCTTTGAATCAGACACTAGCCTGGACACTTATGCCTCTAAATCTATTTCCTCGTTTGAGAAATATGGAAAATTATGTCCTTTTCACTGGATATTTTAAGGAATAAACTAGATAAAATTTATAAAGGAAAGAGTACTAGATATAGTACATTTTGTCAAACACGAATCACTCATTTTGGTCATCCTAATGAGCAGGTTCTGACTGTTCCGTTCATGTTATTTTTTCACTTAAAAATGGTTTTCTGATTAGGTAGGGGCAAATGATTTATGCAAGTTGAATTTAAATTTAAGGCAAATTGAATCCAGGGAATAAGAACTGCCAATTATTTAGTACGTATTTTTGTATCAGGCACTTTACATATTTAAAACTGTCTAATTCTGACGGTAACCCTATCAGAGAAATTCTATTATCCCCATTTTACAGATAAGAAAACAGCCTCAGAGGGATTAAATAATTTTCCAAGTTCACACAGTGACAGAGTTATTAAGAGGCAATGTAGGAAATCATACCCAAGACCTCTGACTCAGAAGCCTGTGTTTTTTCCGCTCTATCTCACGCCATTCAGCTTCACAACATTTAACAAATAACCAGGCTTGGTGTCTGTGTGGCCTTAAGGCAGAATGATATCATTGGCATGGAACTATTGGGCACTTGGGCCAAACTGCCTGCACGAAAGAGTTTTCTTTTTAGCTGTGCCTAAACAAGCCATGAGATATAGAAAATAAAACAATTTTTAAATGATCCCACATTATAGGAGCATATTAATCACATACCCCTGGACTCCCTGTTATAGCTAAGAATGCATCCTAACCCCTGTTTCTTTCAGCCCTGTGTATACTCCAGACTTTTCTCATCTCTCTAGCTTTGTGTGTATATACCTTTAGTATCCTTACAGTATTGCTACCAGCTGAGGCTTGCACTGTTTGTCATGGCTATATAATTGATCTGGTGCGGGGTACTGAGAACAGCAATCCATGCTGATTTGGTCAACCAGCCTGGACCAATTAAGAATAGTGAGTGATAGCATACCACAGGCTGAGACTCAATGTCATCAGTAGATTCCTTCTTCTAGAACACAGGAGGTTCTCAGGAAATGTTTCCTGGATTGACATTTAAAAATATTTTAGTTTTTCCAGCACATAACTGATAAAGTTTAATATATCAGAAATGTTGCTTTTACTAATTGATATATTAAAATATATACTGAAATGAACAGGTATATTGAAATGCAATGAAGGAACAGACACATACCTTGAAGTGAGACAAATAGGGGATTTTTTGTAAGAAGAATTCATTTATTATAATCGAAAGAACGCCTCTTTTACAAACCAGGAGGGTCCTTCTTAAGTGTGGCAAATGGTGCTTGCTTTAATGTTTTATTTATTTAAGTTTTCCCCACTGCCAAGAGGATCGAGTCCAAACCTCTTCTGCCATGGTCACTCCAGTCTGTCCAACCTATATGTCTAATTTTTTTTTCTATATTAATTCCATTAGCAATATCCATCCTACCCAAACTGTACTCTTCACTGCCTCTTAATGCCTCTTGGTGTTTCCTTCCTCTGAACCTTTCCCAAAGACATTTCTGTGGCTTCAATGCTCTCACCCTCTTCTCCATCGATCCAAACTTTTCCCAAGGTGAGTAAGTTCTATTTCATGATGTTTACTACTCCTGTGGAATTATCCCTTGTCTGATGTTGTGACCAAAATTTGAAAGCCAACTAATTTGGCACCATTGTGCTGTAAGCTCTCTGAGGGCAGGGGCAACTTCTGTCTTTTTAATAATACTTCCTCAGGATCTGGCCGATAAATATTTATTGAATGTCTAAAGAAAGGAAAGAAAAAATGTCGGAACTCTTCTTGCAGAGTTGTCCTGCATACATACTATTCTATGTATTTTTTGGTATCTCTTTCAGCAGTGACCACAGTGCCTTGAACAAAGTAAGAGTAATTTTCTTTTCCATGTACTAAATTAATCTTTGAAAATCCATGCAAAATGTTTGAGTTTTTTAATAAAATATTAAATATTTTTTAATCCAGTGATGGTTTTATAAGGTAATGGTGATTCTGATTTAAGTTAAATGTATTTAAATGTACTATAGTAATTTTTAAATACACCATTCTACTTCTCAAACTAAAACTCAAGAAAATTATGTTGATCTTATCTATACCCTTATAATTAAAGTGATTTAACTAAGGCAATTTTCTATAGTAAGGCTTCTTTGTAACATTCCCTAAATATGTCACTCCCTAAAGTAACATATGTCCCCAATAGATAACATCCCCTAGATATGTTCTTTCTTCCTTCAAACCCTCATTGACTCCACAGCCCCATCCTGTAGCCCAAGATGACTGATCCATCTTTTGGGTCTCTACTTAGATGTTACTTTCTTCAAGAATCTTTCCCTGATGTCCCATTCCCACCCTCCTCATGCACATCACACCCCCTCCCCTTATTATATCACATGGTAATTACCTAATTCTCCACTAGACTACAGCTTCTGGAGAGCAAGGGCCCTGTCTATTCTTTTTATTCCAGCAGCTAACATAATCCATGGCATATAGTATGTGCTTGACAAATATTTATTACATGAGTGAATGCCCTCCTCAGGAAGAATGGAAGGTGACTCAGTCTTAACGTTTCAACTTTACATTGGTTCAGTGTGTAAGAGTCATCAAAGTAGAGGTAATCATTAATTTCAAAGGAAATTTAGAGACCCACTTCAAGAATTGTGTAACAACCCTTGCCATGGAGAGGGTGGGTTGGGGTGGGAAAGGGATTGAAAATGAGCCAACAGACAAAAGAATACCCAGTACCTATTCAGTGGTATGGCCAGGGCTATGATACTGTTTCAACCGAGCTTCAGGATCTGTAAGATGGTTTCCACCAGTTCTTTTGTCCCAGTCCCCAGAGTGGGGATGTCAACCACAACACTCTGTGAAGTTACCTATATGTATAGAAAGTGTATGTATATGTGTGAAATGAGAAATATATTGTACAGATACAATTAAGGTGGTGGCCAATTGATAGGCAGAATACTCTAATAGCATTGATGATCTTCAGTCTATTTGATCTTTCCAACAATCATCGTTCAGTCTATTGATAATGTTTCAATCTATTTTCATGATTGAGCCTATTCCATATGATAGTGGTTCTCAGGAACACTTTACAGTCTTGAAATTATTGAGGAACCCAAGGAACTTTGGTTTATGTGGGTTATTGCTATCAGTATTCATTATGTTAGAAATTTAAACATAAAATTTTAAAATATTCATAGATTTATTTTAAAGTAACTGTGGTGTATCTGCTACATGTTAACATTTTTTTTTCTGGAAATAACTATATTTTCCAAAGAAAATAATTTAGTGAGGAAAGTGGCATTGTTTTACATTTTTGCAAGTCTCTTTAGTGTCTGGCTTAGTAGAAGACAGCTGGATTCTCATATCACTTCTATATTCAATCTGTATTGCAGTATGTTGTTTTGTTTGAAGTAGATGAAGAATATCCCATTTCACACAGATATGTAGTTGGAAAACGAAGCAGCATTTTAGTAACACTTTTAATAATTCTGGATATTCTTCTTTGATGCTACACCAAAATTCAACAAGTGGTAGTTTCTTAAGCCTTCTAATTTCAGTGTGGAATATGAAACTGTCAGCTAAATTTTCATACTCCATTATATTAAAATTCTTTGATCTATCTTGTACTTTGAATGGATCTTTTAACTCATGAATGATTTTATAACATCATCCATCATTGGTGATTTGGAAAATACTGGTTCACTGAGTCATGAAGATATTCCAAATATCAATACTTTTCGTTTTACAATACCAAAAACACATTAATTAAAATGATCACAATCTTAATACAAAAGACTTTGAATATAGCAAATCTACCAAGCTCATGGTGGCAGAGACAAGTTTTCTAAATTCTCTGTTTTTTACTTGAAAGCCCACATTTTTCACTGAAAATAAATACTTCCAGTTGTTTACCTTGAAGTGACAGGCTCACTTAATTTGTTTTGAAAAAAATATTTGCAAAACATCCAAGTGTAAATAACCATAGCTTGTCTGTCAGTTGCTCTTTCAAGTAAAAATATGTCTCATGAAAAAAAGCAGCTAGTTTAGCTCACAACCCAATTACCCAAGGGTTTTAATTCAAGACTAACACTGTGCTTTGGGATGCCGCGGAAGAATTTTACGTGTGCCTTCCATTTTGCCACACAGAATAGTAAAAGGACAGAGTCAAGGGTTTAAACTTAATAAAATGAATAAGTTTTACTGCTTCATCAAAGACATTTTTAAGTGCAAGTGACATTTGTGACAGGGGAGACTACAACTGCTAGGACAGTTTGGTTCCACTGCCCTGACCCATGCTAAGGTGCTAGCAGTTTTACTCAGCCTTGCTTTTGTGCCTATTAGTGCAAATGTCAACATAGTAAAAAAAAAGAAAATTAACATCTTAGAATTAACATAATAATAGCTTTGGCCTTGCAGAACTCCCTGAAAGGGTCTCAGGAATCCCCAAAGGGCTTATGAACCATACTTTGAGGATTGCTACTTTAAGACACAGGCTTGAAGGAAGAGTTCTCTCACACAGACTTTAGTTATATTCTTAATTTTATAATCATTTTGGGTTTTTTCCCCCAATTAAATAACAATAAATTTCATAATTAAAAGTAATTTCAGAAATAATAACTAAATCTCTGCCAAACACTTAAATATGGCATACTACCTCATCCACACAAAACACCTGTAAATCAGCTATAATTTGTTCCATTTTTATACTTGAAAAAACAAAACAAAACACTGAAGCTCGGTGAGGCTAACCTATTTACCCCATAGCAAGTAATTACCTGAGTCTAGAATCAAATACAAGTCTGTCTGACTAAATAATGCATGTTCTATCTAATACGGCACATCACCCAAGTCTGAAGATATTTAATACATACATATTTTTCGAGAAGACAGATATATTGATATATGCAAATCCTGATGTTCAAAACAGAAATATTTTTAGGAACTTTCATAAAAATATCCTTTACAGAGTTCTTATAGAACTTGTCACATAGATTTGGTCTGTCATGAATTGTCTGCATTAATGATAAGTCACTTTCACACCTTTTGGACTCCGTTTCTTCCTAATGGCAATTTTAAAGTACTATCTTAGTTTCTGGTTTATTCAAACTCCCCACTAACTCTGTGAGATTCACGGGCCAGGGAGGGTGCCCTGTCCATACTGAGGAGGGAACTGACCCTCAGAGAACTTCATAGACTTCTCAGCCTTTCCCTTTCCACTTGCTTTTCCCTCAGTGTCATGCAATTAAGACCATGCGTCTCACATAAGAAAAGCAAACAAAAGTACAACCTCTACACAAGTGCCTTTCCTGTAACTTTTTCTACTTTCCCTCAAGGCCAAACTGCTAGGAAAATGAGCTTGTGTTCTCTGTCCCCATGGTCCCACCTTCTCTACCTGCTATGATCTGGATCTTTCGCACACATATACTATAAGCTACAATTGCTTAGGTGAAGATCACTGAGACATTTGTAAGGAGTAGCAGTTGCTTCTCAGTCTGACTGCCTTGATCATTCTGCCACATTCTGTACTGGTCAACAGTCCCTTCCTCTCTTGGCTTCATCAATCTTGCTCTCCCCTAGTTTCCATCTCGTTCTCTGGTCTCCATATCTTTCTTCTGCTGGCTCCTCTTCTTCCATCTACTCTTACATGGATGGAACATTGGTGTTCTGCCATGTTCCGTCCTAAGTCTCTTCCTGGCTGCCCTCTTCTTCTCCTTGGCTTTAAGAAATACCTCAATGCTGATGATTCCTCGTGGCTCCTCCAGCTTGGACCCTCTCTCTTAGGAGCACTCCTTCCAACAGCCTAAATAGTGCTGCACTCAGATATCCCACATTCGGCCCCAACTCAAGAAATTTAAAACAGAACTCAAACTGCAAACTTCCTACCCAAACTGCTCCTCTCTATATGTTGTTTCTCTTGGCAAATAGCACCATCTCCTGCCTTCTTGCCCCAACCAGAAACCTCCGTGTCAGTCTAGACTACTCCTTTTCTCCATTACCCTCCATATCCAATCAACCACTAGGTCCTGTCTGTTCTATTTCTGAAATATCTCTAGAGCTGTCCCAACCTCCCAATTGGTACTTCCATTGCCTTAGTTGAGCCCTAACTTTTTCTCTGGAAATAACCTCCTCACTGCCATCTCTCTCCTATTTGTCTTCCACAACAGTAGCAGACAAAACTTTTTAAAACTCTTATTGGATGACAGTTAGAAACCTTAAAATCTGTCCTTGCATAAAGCCCTGAATAGTCTCCCAGCCATGCACCACCTTCAGGAGAGTTTTGGCTCTTTGGGCCTGTAGAGTCTGGTGTGGCCTGGCCATGCTCACTTCCAGCTGCAGTCTACCACACCTACCTTCTCCCAGCTCCCAGGACATACCTCAAGTACTTTAACACTTTCCTAACCTCTTCACTTGCTTTTCTCTGTGGAATGCCCTTCCCTCCCCATCCTTATTTGCCTTGCATTCTCTTCCTCATCCTTCAGAACTCTACACTAAAATCTCTATTAAGAGTACCTTCTAAAGAAGAATTAGCTGTTTCCTTTCCAAAGGTCCTAACCAACAGGTACGTTTATTATAGTGATAATTCTACTTCCATTAATGCCTCTGTCTCCCCACCAGGCTGTGAGCTCCTTAAAGTCCGCACGCACTATGTCTTACCTTGAAATCACAGCACAAAGATATACATAGTACACAGTAGGCACTTAATAAATGTTTGTTAATGAATGCCCAAGGACCAGCTCTGGGTCATATCTGTTAAGTAAGGGCTGGAGTCACTTCTCCAGATCTTCTGAGCAGAGCCCAAGAGATCCCCTTTTCCCACCTCATTGTCTCATATCCTAAATAAATAAATAAGCAAGCTTGCACGGTGATATCAACATCTCTTTTAGCGTCTAAACATTCTATGGCTTTTACAAAACTACTTTGTGGAGTATAAACAGTTTCATAAATCCATCTACAGCAGTATTCTCACCTAGGAGCCACAAAACTTCGGGAGCCTCATTGCACCGCCCCCTGTGACCAGGTATTTAACAAAAAGACCACAGTTGTTCATATGACCTCGGTAAGGCTGATTTTCATCTTATTTATCTCCGTTTCTCGGTGGCAATAAGAAGAGGGCAAGTATTTTTCACGCTTTCAATACTGACACTCTATCTTAATAAACTATGTTCTGAGAACTTAAAATTCGAGAGTATAAAAACCAGGTTTGCTGGAAAGTAGGTTCGCATTTGGGAAAATGAGATCACTAAATCACTCACTCCCCTCCCCACCCCCCCACCCCCGCCTTTTTTCTATGCCCTGGCCAGGTTGCTAATTAGGTAACTTCTTATCATAATTACCTAGTCAGCCTTAATGGCTTCACACACTCTGCTCCGTCTCTCACTGGTCCTGTAGGGCCGCTTTTCAATTGTTAAAACAGCTGCTGAGTTTCAAACCGGAGGAGGCTCGGTGTGCGCCGAGGGGGAAGCGCTCCCTGAGTGAAGGCTGTGGTAGGCAGGCGGTCGGGTGAAAAGTGGGACATGAATGCACAGTTTGCGCACTCAGCTTTCCGCCTCCAACCTTCTGGATTTAGCTCGTCTCTCCACTATCCCCCCACCCACCCATCAACCCCAGAGTTCCCCCTTATTGTGCACCCGGGTCTCTCTGACGGTGCGATGGCCCCGCGTACGCCTCTCCCTAGGTTTTGTGGTTTTGAGGGGGTCTCGGTGGGCCTCCCTCTCCTTCCTCGCGACACGGGGGGCGGTAAGGACGGTGGGGTGTCCCCTGCGATGCCGCCTGCGAGGGTCCCTGTTTGGGGAGCGCTGGGTCGTGCGTGTGTGTGTGTGTGTGTGTGTGTGTGTGTGTGTTTGCGCGCGCGCGCGCGCGCGGGGGCGCGCAGCGGGGGGGAGGGAGGGACTGGGGGGGGGGGCCGCGGGCGGCGGAGGGAGGGGGCGGGCGGGCAGCGGTGGGGCGGGAGGGGGAGCGGCTCTGGGCTTCAGCAGTGACACTCGGGAGCGAACACTCACTCCCCGCTCGGAGCAGCGAGAGAGCGGAGCGAACCGAGCCGCGCACCCGCTGCCGCCGCGCGCCCGGCTCTCCTTGCGTCGCACTCCAGCCAGGCGCCGGTGCCCCGAGCGGCCGCCCGCGGAGCCCGCGACAGCCCCGCTGGGCTCGGCAGCATCCTCCCGCCTCCCAGCCCCCGCACGCTCCCCGCCTTTTAAAAGGACCTCCCGCCACTTCCCCGCTCTGTCCCGGGATCCCCCAGCCCCGCGCTTCTCCCCGCTCCACTTCGCAGCAACTTCGGCGGCCGCGCGCCGCCAGCCTCGCCCGCCTTTGAAGTTTGCAGCGCCCACGGCAAAGTTGGGACACTTTGGCCGATTTAATATTTCTCTTTTATCTGCCTCCTCCTCCGCCTCCCAGCCCCTTCGGTTCCTGAGTACTGGTGCTTAGCATCTTGGCCGGTGCCGGGGACGTGGACTGTTTCGCACACCACACCTCGGGGAGGGATTTTTCCTCTCCCCCTCCCAGGAAAATCAAACAGATTTTTGTAAGGTAAGTAGCGAGAGGAAAGCAAACTCCTGACGCCCCGACGCCTTAGCCCGCCACCCCAAGACCTGGCACAGGGAGTGTTCACATCCGAGGGCTCATCTGGGATGGGGGGTGGAGGCGCGCGTCCCCTAAGTCAGAGGGGCCCAGCGAGGTTCTCCGTCACCGCTGGCCGAGGGCACCAGATCCGGAGGAGCCGAGGGCTTGAGGGGCGTGGAGCAGGTTTCCCTCGGTTTTCCACGCTGGCTTCGTGGCTGGGCGGCGCAAACGGTGTTAGAGGTGGAGAGACCGTGCACAGGCCGGGGACACTGGGTTCCCGGTGCCCAGGGCGCGGCGGAGTCCCGGGAGCCACAGAACCTTTATCCCGGACTTGGCCTGGACACTCACTTTGCCCGCCTGCCGGGAGAGCTGCTGCCTCCCCCACCGGTTCACGCCCTCTACCCTTCTCTAGAGAAAGTCTGCGGGACTGGGGTCTTGGAGGCGTGTGAGTGTGGGACGAAAAGCGAGGGGTCTGGACTGCGCCTGGGGCTCGCCCGCGGGCAGGGCAGGAGCGGCTTCCTGGCGGGCGGCCCCCAGCCCGGCAGCCCGGGCTCTGAGATCTCGGTCCCCTTCCGCCAACCGAACCCCCACCGCTCTGGCTCCTCGTTAGTCCTCTGCGTGCTAGGCGAGCATCGTTAGAGAAACTTCCTCGAGCTGGGCAGGGAGGCCTGGGACCTGATCCTGCTTTTGCCGGGGTACCAGAGCAGCCACCAAGGGGACTTTCCCTCCCGCCCCAGACCCAGCCGACAGGGCGTCGTGCCCTAGCCCTGTCTGTGCACCAGTCGGTGTCCGCTCTAGTTGGCGCTACCTTCAGTACCACCGAGCAGAGAGTTGGCGCGGCCCCGACACTCAGGAATCCGAACGAGTGGTTCCAGGTCCCAGCTGTTCTCCTGGGACACTTCGCAAACTGCAGAATTTAGGGTGCGGTTTCGTTTCATTGTGCGCCCTTCCTGCCCCCTCCCCCCCCGCACCCCCGCCGGGGGCTGGAGAATTCGCCGCAGTCCCCAGCACCAGGTCCACGCGGGTCGCCGAGGCCCGTGGAGTTTGCCGCGGGCACCTCTGCAAGGGCGCTGAGCTGTCCTTCGGGCCAGGTCGCGGTTCCCCTCCGGGTCCCCTTCGGGGCGCTGTCCATCTCCTGCTCTGGGTACAGGGAGCTCCCTGAAACCAAGACCTTGAGCGAGAAATGAACCTGAGAAAATGTCTCTGGGTTTGATTTTTTTTTTTTTTTAACATAGTTCCTTTTAGCAACTTAGTTGGGCTGGTTAATTTGTCTACTTCTCATCATCATTCTATCCTGCTATATCAAAAAACAATTTAGTTTTTCATTTAGTCGCTGACCTCTCCAAACACACTACCCTCTTCCCCCCACCGCCCTCGCCCACCCATTCTTTTGCCTCGCTTCCTGAACCCTTTTTCTTTTCTGAACGAGGGAATCTCCGCACCTCCTCCTTTTTTCCTCCCACCCGGTCCCTGAGCGCCTGTGAGAACCAGGGGAGTCGTCAATGGAAATAAATAGGACCCCCGCTCCATTCTCCGCCCCCTTTAAACAAGTAAAATCCTCCCTGGGCTGGCAGAAGTAGAGATAAAACATCCCTCCAGAGGGAGCGGTTTTGAGGATTTGATGGGATTGAATTGTTTTATTATCCTGAAAGATGTGATGGATGGATGCGAGAGCAGAGTGTACTGGGGGCTCTCAGTATTTATCATTATTTATTGTTTATTAAGTGTGATAATAAGGCCGTACCCTAGCTGAAGACCCTGTTTATATTTGGTTTTGATTTTGAGTCAGTCTTTTATTACAGTGGTTTCAGAAAGTGAATACACCAAAAGGGTATTAATTCCTCACACTCATTCTACATATGGAATTAATTAAATGTCAAAAAGATACTGTCATTTTACCAAAGTTTAACCCATGAACTTTTAGAAGGTTGCAGTCTTATGAAATGCCCTCGTTTGCCTCAGTCTGTCTCCTTAAAGTTCAAAAAACTTGGCAACATAATTAATTATGGTCCCAATTCCCATTTTCAATCTAAACCTATATGCAGGATTACATTAAAATATCCCATCATTTATCCTTTAAAAGTGACTCTGGTGAGTTTAAATTCTTTGGGAGGAGGAGTCAGCTGGGAATGAGGGGTCCAGAAGTTAGAAAAATTAGTGACTATTTCAGATTTCACTAAAAAATCCTTTAATTCTTCCTTTAAAGAACGAAATTAACAAGTGTTTTCTCTGCATAATTCTTAACTTCAGCGAAGGTCCTTAATCTTTTCCATACACTAGAAACACAACAGCTTGCAGCTTTGTCTCTATTGTTTTCATTTTTATGTCAGGACATTTTATTCATTAAACCTGTATGTGGAAGTCACAGGCTCCACGTGGCAGCAACACTCTGTTTTAATTAGTAACTATCATAAAAAAGAAGCTAGAACTCTGTAATGGGCCTAAATTGCTAGGAATTATGTGTGGTTTAAATTACGCATTTATTTCAGCAGAAATGAAACCATGAATATAAAACATCTTTTAATCACTTGCAGACACAGCTTTTATCTCTTAAGATGTAACAAAATATATAATTGAAAAATATCCTTCTAAGAATGAGGGAAGCCCTGACCCTCATTTTATTTGTCCTGTGTCTATTGAACATTCATGTGGTAACATGAATAGTAAAAAGCAAAGAGTGATGTCATAATCTTGGCAATACCATGCTGAGGGAATGCTTACATTCAAGGTAGCCATCCATCGTGGATCAGTCTGCAGATAACTTAACGTAGCAACTTTTTCAGTTGGCTTCCTGAACCCGGTGATTCAGATATTAGTTTTCTCACTTGGATTTATTGACCAGACTCTCCGTGTGATAAGGGAAAACTTGTGTTGTAGAACTCTAATAATTTGGAATGAAGGAGTTCGGAAGGTAGAAATAAAATGTACCTGTCTGTTGTTATCTTCCTGTGTTTGTTCCTATAGTATTTCTATTCAGTGTATCAAGAGGCCAGAATTTTTATTTTCATACTGATGGTGTTTTTGTTGTCATTGTTAGGACAGAACTTATTTTTCACTTTGCAACAGTGAATGAGTAGATATTGGAAACGTAAGGACTATGCCTGAGTTAACAGATAGCAAGAAGTAGTGTGAATTCCACATAATGTGCACTGACTAAAATTATTTTAATCTTTCTCCCTTAGTTATTCCAGTGATAAGGTGGTTGAGTCTAGTGACCAAGCAGTGCTCTCACACTTTTTTTGTTTTTTGCTCCCCGTCTCTGTGTTGGGTCTTGTCTTGGGGAGCCCTGCACTCTTGGTAGCATCCAAGTAATGAATGGACCTCTCCAGGGTCAGCTGCCATCATCTTGTCACCAGGAAGAAAGCATATCCCGTAGCCATCCATATTGTGTCAAAAGCAAGTGTAATCTACAAAAGTCATTCAGATTATTCACTTGACCTCGAAACAATGTCTAGAACCTCTAAATGTCTATTTTGGAACAATTATTCCAAAGAATATAACTTATTCTTTTCCAGTTGGTTCACAATCACTCAGTAGAAGCAACAACTAAACAAGTTATAGTTGAGTAGTAAATAGTAAATCACACTAAATCTTTACTTTCAAATGGATTTCAAAATTAAAGTTCTCCAATATTTAAATATTCCATTTAAAAATGCTTTGCAATTTAAACCCTGAAGTTACGCTAAATTCTGCCTTATTTTAACATTATATTACGGTGCAAATTGACACCCATGATACACACACTCATGCTTCCACATGTTAATTTTCACCTAAGAAGAAAAGTAAATACTTTGCTGTTATTGTTCAAAAGAATCACATAGCATGATATAAAGAACAAAACTGCTAATATTTTATTGCATCATATGGTGGTATGCTGATCCTAAATTCAGTTAATATTTCTGGGAAAAACCACACCATTTTAGGATTAAGCTGTGTTTGGATATGTGTATAGATCTCTTGCCTCTTCTGAGATGACACCTAACATTTGCTTTCTATAGCCCACCAGTGCCCAAGCCAATGACAAATGAAGGTATATTCCTGGCTGCTTACTTGCTGAACACATTTCCTAAACCCAAAGATGCTATATTCACACCTTCCCCCTTTCTTTTGTGTTACTAAAAACTGCAAAGCAACAAATCCATGCATTTTAGTATTTTGAAATATTTGGAAATTATAAAATATATAATATTAATTGACCCAAGATTTTAAGACGTGTTGCTTGTTTTACATTTTAAAAATTAAGAGTAAGGTATTTGATCAGTATGGAATAAAAGCGAACTGTCAATATGTTTTTGCAAATTTTTCGCTTTGGGATAAAGAGACAGAACAGCTGGATAATGGGTCCTGTTACAACGTCAATTTTTTTAAGAACTCACTAAACTAAATGTGATTTAAACTTTAAAGTCCCCAGACCTCAAGTTTTTAAATCTAGAAACTTCCAAGATTACATGTCATTATTCCTTCAACAGTTTCCGGATCCTTTAGAAACTGATTTATTTTAGTAAGTTGGTGAGTAGTTTTTGGTTTTGATTTGTTCATTTTTCCTGTATCAAATTTGAAAATGACACATATTTAATACTTTACATATTCCTCTGAAGTATTTATTTTTAGTTTCACCTGTGAAAACTCTGAATGAATCTTTAAAAAAGAAAAAATATGGCAGAATATATATAGTTAACTTTTCCAATGTCCCTTAATTGTTCCTTTCAAAGAATTTGCTGCTATTCTTTTGAAAGAATTGCTTCTATATAGTTATGAAAGAAAAAAAAAGAAGAAGAAAAAATTTTTAGAAACAATGGGTTATATAAAGTTTGGAAGGAACTCAATAAAAACATGATTACACATGATTAGAAATCGATTCATTTGAACAGACCTCTTAGACCCTGCCTCTGCAGTGTGGAGGTTTTAAATATAATAACCAAATAACAAAAATGAGTTGGCAACATGCATTTATGTCTGTTTTCTAACTGGAATGATTACTGCCCATATCACAAATACTGGTGACTGACTGGAGTATATGGTAACCGTGCAAGTTTCTGTCCTCTCCCTAACATGAAAGCGAGGCAAACCCTATCTCCTTCCAGCTGTGTGCTCGGAGGACATATATTCCAACTCTAAAGACATAGCCAAAAAATATGGACTACATTCAAATGTGTGTTTTATCCATAACTAAAAAATCATCATAACCACATAGATCTTGTTCTCTGAGGCAATTGTCCTTAAGCATACAGATCTAGACAAAATGAGACTGAATTTTATCATTTTTCTGAAAGAAATAGTAAAACCTGAACCCACAATTAGAAAGATTTGTGAAGGGTGATAGCTTGTTTTTGAAATCACCATGACTGTTGTTCAAGTTATAATATAGAAACTACGAGCAAGTGTTTATTTGTGAAGATTGAGAATACCGTGTCCGGAGAGTTGACAAACTAAATGAGAGGCGACGTTGTGATACTTACTTGAAAATATTATGTTTAAAAGGGAAAAGCTAGTGTGAAAGGGATTAATTTATTTAGGGTTAATTTCTCTGACTTAGGTCCTGCACGTGTTAGGTGGCTCCTGGGGTATAGATGGTTACAATTCACAGCATGTCCAAGTGAAAAATAAACCTCAGCAATCCATAAGAACCTAGGAGATGGCTCTGATTACTCCCTTTTGTTCAGGTCATGTGTACTCGAAGCTCATGGGCATTGCCAAATGTAACATTATGCATTTTATTTCTGTAGCAAAATATGTTTCTGATTAAATTATCAGAGTCATACCAAAAAACAAAAACAAAAACAAAAGCCCAACTCGCATCAGCATAAATGTACTTGATCCTTTTTAGTTATCTTGTTTACAATACATTTAAAGACAGATAATAAATACATTTTACCCATAGAATACACTAGTAGATATGCCTTGGTTGAAGTCTAAATATTATTCGTATGTTGCTATTCATATTAAATCACAGCATTCACTGAAATTCACTGATATCATCAAAAACTTCAAATTGGGGTTGATTCAGAAGTAACTGGATCCTGTAACTGAAGAGAGATGTGTTGCCGGCAGTGGTGATAGAGACCAGAAACAGCAGTGGTAGCTAAAACACCTGGCAAACTGAGAAAAGACAGCAATCATTTATCTTTTGGCCTCCCCAAGGCTCAGATATTTTAGTTCTAGGGGTGATCCTTCGAAGTTTGCTAAAATGTGCTATGAAAATATATTACTTTTTTTTTTTAAAGGTTTTTTATTTATTTGACAGACAGAAAGACAGCCAGAGAGGGAACACAAGCAGGGGGAGTGGGAGAGGGAGAAGCAGGCTTCCCGCGGAGCAGGGAGCCCGATGCGGGGCTCGATTCCAGGACTCCAGGATCATGACCTAGGCCGAAGGCAGACGCTTAATGACTGAGCCACCCAGGCGCCCCTATTACTTTTTTTAATGGAAAATGAAACTGCCCCTTCAATAGAAGACGAGGATTTGACCTTCTGAGGATCTCAGTGGCAGGCAAGCAGGCAGGTCCCATGGGAGATGGCCTGAGGTATTGGGGAAGCCACCCTGCCCCCAAATATTACCAGGGCCTCTTGGGGTACTAAAATACTATATGTGAAAAGATGATTTTTCACTTTTAAAGTAATTTTGTTTTTCAGTGTCCACTATAAATATGAATATACCCCTAGGATGGGAAACAGGGTAAGCGGCTATCAGCTCACATCTTAAAAAGATGTTAATAGCTAGACAAAGCCAGATGGGAAGAAGGCTAGTTGAAGACAGAATTTTAGAGAAGGGAGATACTGATCTTTGGATCTCTTAGCCCCTTCTTCTTTGGACAGCCTAACTTCAGAGTATACCTGTTCTTTTTTCTCTTCATTTGATAATTGTTTCTCAGTTTCTTATACTCTAGTGTAAGTTATACCCAGGGCCCGCTTCATAAGCCACACCTGGAAGGGCCCCTGTGCTTAGTTGAATGCTCTTCTGTCCCCATCTTGAAATTCTTAATTTTTGAACAAGAGGTCTTGCACTGAGCCCCACAAATTTTCATTTTATACTGGGCCCACAAAATATATAACTCATCTTCTTTCTACCTTGATGTGAACTTAAGATATGGACTCTTGATGTTAAGGAATTGGTAAGGACATTTGAGATTCTCTTTGCAAGATTAGGTCTAGTGACTATTTGTATTTACAAACGTACCTTTTCAGTAAAATGAAAGAAACAGAATACTCTTCTAAACAATTGAGATACTGAACAGGTATCTAGCTTTTGATAATGTTGATCTTGTAAAGCAGTGGTCTCTAAGAGGGAGTGTCCTCTTTGCCTCACAAGTTGTCTCCTTATAATGAAAGGAGAAAATATAAAAACTCCATTTATCAATAATGATAGAGGTGACAGCTTCTTGAAGTAAAAATAACAGGTGAAAATAATGACATTCTAATCAACTCTGACAAGAAGTCAGCCCTACCCGCAAGTTAACCAGAAAAAAGATGTGCAGTATAGGAGTTCATCCAATATAATCAACTGTGATACTCATCTCAGTATAGAACGTCTTAAGTTATATATACTTTAAACCCAATTCTAAAAGATTTGGAAACAACACATTACAGAGCCAGAGGTTTTAAACAGAAAGCTGAAAGATCCCTCAAATAGTCACTGTTATCTTCAAGTATTCTTAGTTATATGTATAAGCATTTGATAATTCCTCTGTTACCAGTAAACAGATAATACACTCCATTGGGTTCTGAAAAATTCAGTACTCTAAGACTTTAAAAAAAAAAAAGGTATCTAACCTGCTTAATGCTTTTGTAAGAATATATATTGTGTTACATTTTGAAATTTTTATTTAAAATTGTATTGTCTCTCAGTAAAGTTGCCAGCTATTAACTTATGTTAAAGTTGTTTCTGTGCTTTGAATTTCACAACATGAATGGAAATTACCCTACTTATTAACAATATTATAACTTTGTAAAACCCTCAGTTGTTTACAAGGTACTGCCACATCCATCATCTTCCTTAATCTTCACAGGAACCCAGTGAGGAAGAGACTACTGCTGAGAAATCTGAGACTCAGTTTCAGTTAAGAGATTTACCTACACTCACAAACTTTTAAAATAAAGTGGGGACTCTGGTTCCAGAAGCAAAATTGATGGAAATGTCTAAAACTTTTAAATTGAAATTTGCAAGGACACAATTTGCTTGGAATTTTTTTTGTTACAATTTAGTGTTTCAAAAATATCATTAATATAGTCTAAATTCACAAGACCTTAATCGTAGACAGCTTATGAGCTAAATGTTCACTGGTTTTGGTAATGGTTAACTTACTAGGTAATTTTGTAAAGGAAGATGATTACACTTTTCCACTTTTAAATCAGTGTGTATTAAGGTGCAATACTGAAAAATTAATAATCTGCAGAAACCCTTTTTAAATTAGTGGTAATTCATAATAATTCACCTCTACAGTCATTCCAGTATTCTACTAATAATACAGTGGCATTTTAAGAGATAAGATTTGAAGTTAGATCTGTTTTAAAAATTTTTAAATAAATTATTTCCCCCCAAATTGCATGAAGTTATACATTTCAGTGGAGTAATGAGGGTTATTATGGACGCATATGATAGGATATTCCAAATATCCTAGATATTTAAAGCCCTTTAAAACGTAATGAGGAGGGCGCCTGGGTGGCTCAGTTGGTTGGGCGACTGCCTTCAGCTCAGGTCATGATCCCAGAGTCCTGGGATCGAGTCCCGCATCGGGCTCCCTCCTCTGCGGGGAGCCTGCTTCTCCCTCTCCCACTCCCCCTGCTTGTGTTCCCTCTCTCGCTGTGTCTCTCTCTGTCAAATAAATAAATAAAATCTTTAAAAAATAAATAAATAAAAATAAATAAATAAAACGTAATGAGGAATAAGTAAGCTCCAACGGTGAACATATTTATACACACACACATATTAACACTTCAGCCAGCAAGTTCAGTCTATAATTGAAAAAAAATACCTATATTTAAAGTTTTATTCACACTTACAAAGCAATGACAACAAAGAGGCAGTTTTGAAACATCTTTTTCTCTTGGCAGGCTCTATGTTGTGTAATGACCACTGATCACTGTTGACCCCCAACATTCACCAGCTGCAGCCTTTCCCTAATGTGTCCCTTAAAAATTTTTTTTAAAGAAGAAAAACCACACCTAACTGTATATCTTACTTTTGGGGGGAGGTGAGGAAGGGGTGAAATAATTGTGGTCCAGCATTGTGTGGTTTGTCATCTCTCTGATTGTTGTAGACTTATGTGTTTGTGTTATAACACCATAATTTACTATAAACTCTTCATTAAAAGTGACCGTGGGGTCTGCCCACATTATCTGCCTTCTGAGTGCCCTGTTCTTTAATCATCTCTTAAGCCAGAAATAATAATGCAGGACATCCCAGGAACTGAGCCTGATCCTCAGCTCTCTAATCTCAACACGTGCGTCTGAAATCCTTTGCTAGATCTTAGTCCCTAAAAAGCCCGAGCACACTCACCTTTGAATCCGTTTAATCCATCTTTGTTTGTTAAACAATATTGATGCCCTCAAATATGGTCTATCAAGGCTAACAAAAAGAATATTAAGAATTTCCTACTGTTTATGTGATTATTTTTAAAAACTCAACATCTTGGCCTTTCCTCTGTGCTTCTAGTCAGTCTTTGATGAAACAGGAACCTTTTACTTGATAGATTAGGTAAATTCAGATAGAATAACCTGATGCTGAGACACCTTCTGATACCTGTTTAAAGAGCAGGTCAAAACATGTATCTTTTGTTGTTGAATAAAATTTTGCAACTAGTTAGAGAAGCTGTTTCATACTATTTATAGCTAAATAGGACCTCTTTTTATTTAAAAAGGGCATTCACATCCACTATCTTAAACCTCTAAACAACTCTGGGAATAATTGTCTCCATTGTGTAGATGAGGAAACGGAGACCAAAAGAGATGAAGCGACTTGCTCAAAGTACAAAAGCCAGTAATGGCTTAGTCAGAACTTCTTCGACTCAGATCTTCTTACTCGAAGTCCAGAGATCATTTTCTGTTTTACTCTGGCAGCCTTTTAACTGTTCTCAAACTTGGAGACATGAGACCACAGAATGAGCTACAGAAAGGAAAGAGAGGCGATACGTTAACTACCCTCTCTTTGAGGTTCTCTCAACTGTGAGATTGTCACGAACCAGTGTCCTTAGAGAGTATTATCTCATCTCTCCAAAGACAGGGCTTTACGTTTATAGTTTGTTTTTGGCCTTGGATTTTGTAAGAGGGGTCACAGAAGAAATACATATTTGAAAACTGTTACTTTAACTTACTGCTTTTTACAAGAACACGACAACTGCATACTTGTGTGCCCCCCACTTTTTTCTTTTTTCTGGAAATAAAAATAATTTAGGGTTTAACTATTTTGACTATTTAAGGTTCCTGGTACATCTTTCTGACTCTTCTATCTTTGGATTATATTATCCTGATTATAGTTATTTTTAAATCAGTAACTTGATCTTGTCCTGTGCCTTGGCCCTGGAGGCCACCTCAAAAACTCTTTGACAGCAGACGGCCTTTACTGCTGTCTTACCAAAATACATGCCGGGGCGGGGGGTGGGGGAAGAGGCAAAGCTCAGGACCATCAGGTATTTGGGAAAATATGGGATTGGATCCATGGAATCAAATGCCAATTCTTAGTCTATGGTAGTTATTATTCTATAGTAATAATGATTTCTTCTTGACAGCATCTTATTTCTTAGTATTTGCCAACTCCATTAAGTATATGAACAAATTAGAATCTTGTCACAATCGCCTAAAAATTCCACTAGGCCATTATTGGGCTTTAATATAAACATATTCCCCAGAGCAAAATACCTGCCTGTCATCATTGTCGCCGCCTTCTTCTTCTTTTCTTCTTCTTTCCTTCTTCTTCTTCTTCTTCTTCCCCTTCTTCTCCTCCTCCTCTTCTTCTTCTTCTTCTTCTTCTTCTTCTTTTTTCTTCCTTTTTCTTCTTCTTCTTCAAATGTAAAGAAGATAGAGAAAGGAAAGCTGTGAAATTGTGTGGATGTAATAATAGTACTCAAAGTAAAAGGAAGAAAGGATGTGTATAATCTTCATGTCATCCATGCTGAATAGATGTTGAAAACATTAACATTTGGTAATGAATAAAAATTAGAAATCAGAAAGTTCAAATAATGAGGGGAGGGACACCTGGCTGGCTCAGTTGGTAGAGCCTGCAACTCTTGATCTCAGGGTTGTAAGCTCAAATAGAGGTTACTTAAAAAAAAATATTTTTTAAAAAGTGAGAACAATGAAAATACTGGAGAAGAAAATCATAGTGTCACCATTACCAGATAATCAGTCATGTGATTGGAAGAGACAGAGCTACTCAACGTGCAGCCCATGAAATATCAACATCCACATCACTGCAGAGCTTGTTAGAGAGGCCAAGTGACAGGACCCACCCCACACCTTCTGAATTAGAATCTGCAACTTAACAGGAAAGCTGGGTCCTAACTGCACATTCAGGTTTGAGAAGCACTGGTCCATAGTATTTGTTCTATTCTCTGATCAGGATGTATCCCAGCCAAACCATATTTTACATGTTTTCAGAGGAAAGAGGTCTTCCTGAGTAATGCACTATGTTATTCTTAATAGGACATGTCTGTGTTTTTAAGGACAGAAAAAAAGCATCCTTCTACCAGGTTCCTGGACCATCCAGCACATACCACCCATCTAATAGCAACCAGCCAACAGGTTTCCATGAGGTCCCCCTCAAAAGATTAAAGAAATACTTCCCAAGTTTTTAGGTTTTACAAAGTATACCCATAAAATTGTCAAAAGCATCCATAACTTATTTCCTATTTAGCTTATAATATCTCTTGTGAAACAAATTCCATAAATCAACAATAATAATCAATCTTACTATTTTCGATTTCATTTATTTGTTAGCCACAAAAAGTCATGAGCATCTCCTTGGTGTTTAGGTTCCGTGATCAGCATTTTACCTGCTGTAAAGATAGCATTTCCTTTCTGCAGAACCTGGGCATCTCAAGAACATGCACAAACAGAAGTTAAAATGGTCTGCAATAGAAATATGCACATAGAAAAGCGCACAGCTAAGTTGCCCTGTGGTTGTAGATGCATGAGTCGTGAAGAATGCGTAGGAGTCTGCGGCCCAGAGGAGCAGCAGAGACAACCTTACAAAGGAGGCTGCCCAGTGCCCAGGGCAGGTGGCACATTCTGGGAAGGGGAAGTCAAGTGTGGGGAGTTGTAGGAAATGAGTTTGGTAGAGCGAGTAAAGTGCGTGCACTTCATCCTCCAGGTCACAGGAAACCATCTGACTTTTTTATTTTTGTCAGCAGCAGAAGAAAACAGTTTTGTTTATAAAGATAATGATGTCAGTGCTGTGCAAAATGATCAAGGGAAGATGTGGGAAATGGCTGTGGGTATGAGAAGCAGTAAGTGGATCATTTGAGGGACTGGCAGTTTGGGTAGAGAAGACAGAACCAATTTGAGGGAATATCCAGCAGGGAGACTGGCAGGATTTGTTGGTTAGCGGGGGATGGAGATTGAAAACGAGTGGATAATGTTGAGGTTCCTAGTGCGGCACCAGGCAGGACAGTGCTGCTGAGGTAAAACTCCTGTGTGCTGGTTTTCATGCAGCATCCAATGACCCTTCCACAGCCTTGCCCAGAACTACTCTTCCATTTCAGTCAACAAATACAGGAAGAAACCAAGGCGCCTCAGGAGTGGTCGCAGTTACTTAATCTGCCCATGGACTTGAGGATATAGAAGTGTTCTGGCAGAGGAAGGAATAGGGCCCAGATTCCTACTGCAGCCCGAGTCTGGCTTGGTGGCCAGTGCTGAGCCACTTCACCCCTTTGAGTGTTCGATCCTGGGCATCAGGAGGAAAAATGGGTCTGGAGCTAAGAATCAGCCTTGAGGCCTTGGCCAACAGCCACCCCCAACTTCTTTGCATAGCCCAGAATCTAACGGGAGAGATTTCAGACCACCTCACTCTTGGCAATAAACTTCTTGAAATCAGTATAATTAAGCAAATATTTAATTAGTGCCTACTTTAAGAACTACAGAAGTCTATATAAGAGATAGAAAGATGAGTAAAAAATCTTTTCTAAGGGGCACTTACTTGAGTAAACTCATGTTATGAAAGCCTCATGAAGAGCTTTTTTTTAAGGACAAGAAAAAATATTAAAAATAGCTATAATTCAAGTGAGATACGAAAGTGCCGTAAGAATCAAGGTCTCTGGTTTCACTGGAGGACCTTGATTCTGCCTTATCCACCTCTGATGTTCCCAGGGAACTTGCAATAGGCACCTAATAAACACTAGTTCACTTACTGACAGTGTACGGAGAAAGCTCAGATAGCAAACTGTCTAAGTAAATACCACGCAGCTGCAATGCTATTAAGAATCTTCCTGCAGATTTTGTAGCTTTTTTTTTTCTTTTGGTGTCGTACTCCAGAAAGTCAGGAAGCATCCTTCCTCTGTCAGAACACCTCCTACTTTTTAAACTGCTCTGTTCAGTTTAATGGCTTTGTCAGCTAAGTCTTTATTTTACCTAGTCCCAAACTCCTTCCTTATAGTCCCATGCCAGCCGCTGGGACTAACTGGGCCAGCCAGAGTGCTTGTAATCCCCCTTTCATCTGATAACAGACCTTAAAACATCTGGTGTCACCGCCCATCCTAGCTAGCATTCCTGGATTTAACACTGGCCAGTCCTTCCTCACCAGATGTGATTGCAGCTGCCTCCGTGAGTCAGGACTGTCTTCTGGTCTCTGTGGGTTGTGACTGTGTCCCCTTTAGTGGCTGAGGCTTATGGTTAAGGCACAGGTGGGGCAGATTCCTGGACATAACTTGCAGCAGACCAAATAGGTCCTTCCCCTCAGTCTCCATGATTTACTCCTCTCCAGTCAAGTCTCTGCTGAAATGCCACATCCTCAGAGAGGCCTTCCATGACCACTCAGCCTAGAAGGGCTCCCTACCCCCAACCTTCCTCGACGTAGCTCCCCTCCAACCTCTTCGCCAGTTTCACTTTCCTCCCCATGCTGTTGCTCTCTGGAATGGTTACATGTAGATGTTTGCTTGCTCATCCTCTCCCTTACCTACCGAAGTGCAAGCTTTGCAAGCGCAAGGACATCACACATCTTGTGCACGGTCATATTCCCAGTATCTCAGGCGGTGCTTGGCACCGAGTAAGTGCCCAATAAACATTTGTTGCATCAGCCAATGAATTCTGCAATTCCATCATGCTGGCTCTTTGAAAAAAATTTCCTGTTGTCACTGCCTTGTTGATGAGTATCGCTTTTTATTACATCACTAGAAGCTGGGTTATAAAGATTTCTTTGATCAAAACTTTATTATGGAAGATCCAGCCCATGTGTTCAGCAGACACAGCTGGCAGAATTACCAAAGCAATTTTTGAAACCAGGTTTGTCATCAGAGCAGGAATATCATTGAGCCTGAATAATTAAAGTACCTCGTTTTGTTCGTATGGTAAGTAGAACGAAAAAAGCTTTTTAAATTTTGAAGTTCCTTTGAGAAGGTAGTATGTATTACCTGAGATAGATGGAAAATATATAAAAATGTAAGGTTGTTGCTGATGGATGAGTGAAGAGATTGATTATTTTTATTTTTATTTATTTTTTTAAAGATTTTATTTATTTGCGAGAGAGAGAATGAGAGACAGAGAGCATGAGAGGGAGGAGGGTCAGAGGGCGAAGCAGCCTCCCTGCCGAGCAGGGAGCCCGATGTGGGACTCAATCCCGGGACTCCAGGATCATGACCTGAGCCGAAGGCAGTCACTTAACCGACTGAGCCACCCAGGTGCCCCGAGATTGATTATTTTTAGAATCTTTGTTCCGCCTACAGTATTTTGTTTTATCCTTGCTGTCACCAGCACACAAAACTAGTAATGATCTCCGTTCAGAAGATGTAGTGATTACTCAGTTTGGTCCACCAGTCAATTGGTATTTAGTAAACCCTTACTATGTGTATTACAGAATGTCTGAAAAAGATTGCTGGCTTTTCTCCTTTAGAGTTATTACACTTCAAAGTTTGGTGTCTGTCCTAATGACCCCACCACCTGCCTGCGCAGTGCCCCTCATTCTCCTATCAGCCCCCTGTGTTTACAATTCAGCCTCCGTGGACGGCAGCGTTCTGCCGAAAAGTGTCCAATAGAATCAGTTAGATGGCATCGGCAGATGTGGGCTCTTAGGAAGATTCCTAAGTTTTATTTAGCTTGTCCATCTAGCCATAGCCTATGAAGAGGTCTGGTTATATGCCAAATTGCAGTGTTTTTTGGTCAATTTTTTTTCTTAACTTCCATATCTGTTTCTCTTAGCTTCCTCCTCACTGACCATAAACAACCTCTTACCAGAACTTTTAATAAATTAGTTAGCCTCAGATGATATGCACCCTTCATTGGAAATCTAAATTCAAAGAAGCAGCTACTGATGTGTGTGTGTGTGTGTGCACATAGATACTTGTTGCCCTTCCCCAGTATGTCTCATCCAACTTCCCTGCATCCAGCAGATCCCCTTTTCCCACCCTGACAATTGAAATCAATAGTTTTGGTTTTTCAACCCACACATCTTGCTACTTCCCACCTTGGCCGGTGCTCCCTTATGTTTCTTATTAACAACAAGAGAGTGTCTTCTGTTTTTGTCTTTTCTAATACCTTATCCAGTATAAGAATTAGCTTTTAAAAACTGTATCTAAGATGATCAGCAATTCATGAATTATTTGATGCCATCTGGAAATTCTGCATGATTAATTTCATTTCTCTGATTTCTTCCAACGTTTTGTTATTTTATTGCACCTACGTTCCTATAATCAAGGTGTTATCTTTGATTCTTCTCTTTTCCTCACTTCCTGCCTCCAACTCACCTGCCCATTCTGGTGACGGTGACTGTAAGACAGAGCCCATCTCTCCATTACTCTCCGTCTCCCCGACCACGTTTAAACCATCACTGTGTCTGCCGTGACCTTCTTCTGATCTTGTTGCTTTTACAAAGATGAGGTTGGTTTTTGCTTTTACAGTTATCCCTTCCCTAACATCGTGTTTCTACAAAATAGAGCTATTCCTAAAAAACATGGATCAGATCATGATCCTGAGCTCTTTCTTTTAAAGATTTTATTTATTTATTTGTCAGAGAGAGAGCGCACACAAGCAGGGGGATCGCCAGGCAGAGGGAGAAGCAGGCTCCCTGCTGAGCAAGGAGCGCAATGCGGGACTCGATTCCAGGACCCTGGGATCATGACCTGAGCTGAAGGCAGATGCTTAATCAACTGAGCCACCCAGGCGTCCTGATCCTGAGCTTCTTAAAGGCTTTCCCTCATACTCAGAATAGAATCCAAACGCCTTAATATAGTTTGTAGAACTGTATGTGATTTGCCCTTTGCCTTCCGCTCTCCCTTCTGCCCACTTTGTTCCACACTGATATTCTTTCCTTCATCCGTATTCATTTCCTTCAACCGTACTCATTTCCTTCATCCGTACTCACGTCTAGTGCCAACTTTGGGCCTTTGCACCACAGCTGTCTCTCTGCCCAGAATGCTCTTTCCTCTGACATTTATTTCACTGGCTTCCTCTGGTTCATATCTCAGAGGAAATGTCATTTCTTCCAAGAAACCTTCTCTAAATATTCCACCTAAAGCAGCCATCGCTTTCTCTCACGCAGGCCTATTTTAATTCTCTATGGAGCAGTGAATGCCAGCCACTAGTGTTTGGTTATTGATGTTTCTGTGTATGCGCTGTCACCCCCACTAGAACATGGCTTCATGAGATTATCAGTGTCCCTAGAAGAATGTCTGGCATGTAGCAAGGACTCATGACAGATATGTTGAGTAAAAAAATAGTGAATGAGCGAATATACTGACATTATTGGATTCTGCTGCTTGGATATGTAAGTTTTGTTTTTATAAGTAAGTTATAAATTCCTAGGATATGTCTTTTGAGTCCTCATGTTACCTACTTTGGTTTGAGATGTGGAGTCAGAGCTTGGAAAATTCTTGTTCTCTTGATTTTTAGCTCTTTCAATCTTATTTAGTTTTGGTGTCCTAAGAAGTCTATGGAGTATCTTACTGAAAAGTTCCCTTCCTGGTTAAAATAACTGTAAAATATCAAATTCAAAATTGACATGCTATCGTCTTAACCTCCAGTGAGTCTACAACAACTCACCTCTACTGTCCTAATGATTATTTCCAAAGGAATTGGAAGTGGGTTTACTCACTAATAGAAATTCACATTAATACTCTTCTAAGAGCTGTTACCACAGTTGTGGTAAACCCTCTCCCAGGGCTAACGTACAGCAGTAACTTATTCAGTACATGAAATGGATGGACAGATTTCCACAAAAGTAGGTTGGTTTTTCTTCACTTCAGTCTTTAGCCTGTTCTTTTGTTGTCTTAGAATTAAATAGAGAGGAGCCCAAGTCATAGTTTGCATCTTTGTGAAACTTAGTTGCTGCCTCATGTTGCCAGCTTCCCTAAGAGGTATGATGCGCTAACCTAGACTCTCAGGGGTTCACAACTGCAGGGCACTGAGGAGAACATCTGGGCCAATAAGCCACCAATGTGGATAGTTCTCATGCCTGCAGTGGAAGTGTCCTGACTCACTCTGTGATTTTCCCACTGAACCATGCTTCCTAACCTTGGGGGTGCAGGAGAGGGAAATTCTGTGTGGAAAAGAGAAGTTTTGCAAATAGTACTCTTGGAAAAAGTAGCTTGTCTTGAGGAAATACTTGTTCTTGTCTCCATCATCTTTCCCTGTGGTCTTAGGACATGATGCAGAACTATAGGGCCCCTCTTCAGAATTCTTCCCAGGAATCTCAGCGGTTGCTAAGAAACATAGATGGTAAACCATTAGATAATCACCTTTTAGCTTTCTAAGTTTTCCCAGCCTTTAGAAAGGGATATTTTGCTTTTATGAATCTTCACAATTAGTTCCCTACTGATCTCACTTTACCTACGTCTAAAAGTATTTTCTTCCTCACTTCTTTCTAGACCATAAATACGTCAAGAAGAGAGGGCGTCTTATATGACTGGCACATTGTTCAGTGTCCTGAACAAAGGAAGTGCTCAATTAACATTTGTTTATTAACTCTTACTGATGCAGTTCTGTCTCTGTGCTTCAGCCCCTGAGCTCCCACCTCCATCTATCTCCCTTCCCCACATCCAGCTCTTCTCCCCTTATCCTGCTCTCTCTCTCAGTCTTGCTCTGTCTTCACTCCACCTCTGTTAAGCACTTATTATATAAGTCACCCGTTTCCTGTTGGTTTCCTGTTGGTATCTTACATTGCAGCGTACTTTTATCTGGAATTAGTGTCCACTTAATTCAATTGTAAGCAGCAGAACAGTCTGAATCTATATGAAATGACTTTGTGCTTGTAGTGTATTAACCACAGCAGGGACTCAGTATTTGTTGCCCATGACAATTCATGTCTTATCTTCTGGGCTGATAGGTGCTATTGCTAGATGCTCCTGGCATGTTGTCATGTTACATCTTCGTTAAATTTCAGCCGAGGATAGGGTGTGCAGTTTGTTAACTGCTTTGGGGAACATTGCACAGGAAGTCATTTTCATTTTGTTGCAGATCAACAGGAAATAAGACTTAGTTGCCAAACTACAGTAAGAAAAGCAACCAAGCATATTATTCCTCCCTTAGGATCTTTCATTATTCCAGGAATCATTAGCTTCTCCTAAGATAGTGGAAATTATTCCAGCTATCTCACTTGCACATGCAGAGCAAAGTTTGATAGGAGGAAGATATTCTGCCTTTTGTTCCAGTTTTACTTTGTATTATCTTCTCTGTTGCTTTTGAATTTATCATATCTTCTAATCACCAATCAGATGCCTTTTAGGAGATCTACTCCTTCATTGAGTAAAATGGGTCTGGCTTCCTGGATCAAAGAACTACTCTTATCTATAGTACACTTATTTTGGCCATTTCTCTTGTTCATTATTCTTTTTATTGGCATTAGTGATGGTGAGAATACAGGATCACTTACTCTAAAATCTGATCCCCTTTCAAGTTTATTCTGTAGGCATGACCATCTTTTAAAATTAGAATGCCCTAGCCTCGGCCCTGCTGTGAACTACACGTCATGAGGATCAGAGGGGAGGAGATGAGAGAATGGAAACTTTATTCAGATCTTTGGCATGTTTTAATTTTATGTTGCTTTTTCATACTAATTTAATTTCCTTCCAGAATGAAAGTTGGCAATCATTTAGAGAAGTGGTAGAAGAGGTTGGAATCATTGTCGTTGAAATGCATGTGAGGGTCCCTAATCCATAGATTATTGCCATAATGAACTCCTAAAACTCTTAATAATCATTCCACTATGTAATGACAGACTGCATTTAGAGAGCTTTAGCCAGTGGATCGTGTGCCTAACTCTGGCTCTGCTCTGTTGGGGTGAGCACATTGCAGCTGGGCCCTGCAGTCATGGCCGAGCAAGGGCTCACCTAACACGTGCCAGAGAGCGCTCCTTAGAGGGAGCCCTTTCCTCCCCCTGGCTTCATCTCCCCTTGGCAGATAGAGAAACACCCCAAACTACAAGATGCCCTATCTCCCTCCAGTTTTCAACCACAGCAGAGGATATTTCTGTATGGAAAAGAATGACCAACTAATTTCAGTTATTGTTTTTAATATTTTTCATGTTTGCAATTTTCATTGTTTGCAAAAGACAACAGAACAGGACAACTCCTGGCAATTCAGCTTTTTTTCACTGCTAAGTGTCAGCCTGGAGGGCAGCTGTGTGTCCATGCTGGGCATCGTGCTCTTAAAGAGCACAGATAGACCCCCTTGCTCACAGGGCAGGCTGTGCCAGACACGGGGGCCGGGACCCCAGTGAACGCTACATTTTTTTCCTTAAAGCTACATTAAATGCTTCAGATTTATTATCAGATGTGGCGTGGATGATTCAAACAAAAACAAATGCCCTTGAGTTTAAAAATAGAAGTCGAGAGACTAAATATTTGCACTTAAAAAGGAAAGGAAAAGAACCGAAATCTCTGCAGCCGACCACTTCTTGAAGTCATCCTCACTCAATTATGATCATGCACTTCCCACTCCCTGTAACTAAACATTAGATTTCATTTACTCCAGATGCATTTGCCGCAAGTAAATTCAGAATGCCCATCCTTCTTTCTGGCGATTGTAAATTTATTTCATGTTTGTGGCATACATGTGATTGGGGGCACTGACTTGTTTTTTAAGTGAATCTTAATGACATTATGGGGACTTTTTTTCTTTAATCGGTCGCCTGGCGTGGCCTGTTTATACAGATGAATCTGATCTTACTGAGCTTTGCAACGTTTAATATCTGTAAGAGCTTGAAGACATTTTTTGCCAGTATGTCACATGTTTTTGCAAGGGACGTGCCGGCCCTCGGTGGTTGGTGGTGCCGGGACGGAGGCATTAGCTTTGAGCATACCACTCGCAGGGGGGCTGAGCTCTTGGCTGCTCTTCTGAGGAGCCTAAGGCACTGAGCAAGGCCGCGGTGTCTTTAATATGTGCATGACACCTTCTACTCAGAGAGCTTGGACAGTCCCTGAAAACCTGAAACAACTTTTTATTGACCACACTTGCAAATTCCTTACATGAGTGAGATAATATAGCTAAGCAGTGGTCTATAAATATAAAGGGAAGCTTTTTAGTGGCTTGAAGCCTTTCCCTACTCTTAAAACGAGATTACCAATTAAGACTGTGGTCAAGTACAACTAATATATTTTTTAAAAGGAGTGAAAAAATAACGCGATTTATTTACTTACAATCATTGCTTACACAATTTCAAATAATAAATTTTTATGTTCACTAAGTGACCCAGTGGATTAACCAAGATGGTTAATTGACTGGCCAGTCTTAGGTAATGAAAGACAAATCTTGCCAAATGACAGTAGTGAAGTTGCTGCAGACACCCCCGGGGCAAGTTTTATTGCTTTTATGCATACTATGTTTTTGTGGTGAGAGAGGTCATCCTGGGTGTTTAGTTGATACATTGGCAAATTATTTGAGTTTCCTTTAATGTTTTTTTTTTCCTGCTTACCATTAGACTATTTTACTGTTCTCAAACATTCCCATAGGTTTGTGGTAAAAGGATATGCCAGGTCAGTTTGGCTATTTATTTTCACTGCACTAAAGCCTCGATAGAACAAAATGTTTAAATGAATGCTGAAAATAAAGTCTTAGAATGAGTTGCAGGTTTTCAGTTATCCATCATATGCTCTAATCCCTACCCCTTAGGAAACAACATAAATGCTTCATATCTCTTCATTGGCGTTTCCTTCAAAACCGGTCTTGAGTTCATTCCCTGTGCTCTCTACTGTTTCCCCCTCCCTCTGTGGGCTGGGGGAGCAGAGAGCCCTGCAGAGAAGATGGAGGAGAGGAGTGGGAAAAGCAACCTTAGTCCTCATTCCTAAAACAGCCCAAAGAAAACCACTGTCCACTCCTTCTTGATCTGTAGCTTTTACCCACTTGCCAGAGAGGGGGCAGCAAATATAAAAATAATTTCTTATCCGTAAAAGGTCCTTCTTTTAGAACAACTGCTCATTTACCTTTACTCTAACACTGGGCTCATATAATGTTTCCAAATAGTTTAACCTTAAGTGTCTGTGTGTGTGTGTGTGCACCATATAAATTAATTATATTTAAAGTTATTTACTTTATAGTGCCCACACCTCTCTCTGTAAGTAGAGAACTCACGGTTAATCTTTGGGCAATTATATTTCAAAAACAATCTCTCCTTTTAATCTAGGGCACATGGGCTTTCCAAAGAATTTAAAACTATCCAATAACCTAGATTACTCATAATCTAGACTAAAGGTCGAGGTATATCAAATCATTAGATCATTTTTCTTTTCTCACTTCAGTCTTGGCAGGATCTGAAAGTGTGTGCCAAATATGAATATGCCTCTGACAACATCAACAACATCAGAGTTTTAGATTAGCATCTATATTACTTGATTCATTAGAACTTTTTTTTACTTTTTTTTCTTTTATTATGTTATTAGTCACCATACATTACATCATTAGTTTTTGCTGTAGTGTTCCATGATTCATTGTTTGCGTATAACACCCAGTGCTCCATGCAATACATGCCCTCTTTAATACCCATCACCAGGCTAACCCATCCCCCCACCCCCTCCCCTCTAGAACCCTCTTTTTAATTGAAACAAAGTCAATCTTCTCAGTAATAGGATAACACCAGCTAGTTTTTCTGGGCTGTGAATAATTATGGGACCAAGTTGATTGGTCTGCCTAGAAAAATAAAAATATTTGGAATCATCCCAGCAACTTCCTACTTCTGTTGGAACTAGATCCTTGATTATATAAAGATAGTGCGGTTTATTGCTATACAGATAGGTTGCCGAGATTACTACCAGACGCCCATGGCAAAAGAAATAATGCTGAAAGAGAAATTCTGAGAAATGTTATTTAACTTAAACTTTAAATCTAGATAAGCTCTGGATACCTAGAAGTAACAAAAATAAATGAGAAGGAAAAGTTATGCCATTAGAGGGCACTTTTGTAATCTTAGAAGAAAAGTCAGTTCTTATAGACTAGCTTACCCAAGTCTTATTCTTAAGAGGAATGTATTTTTAGTTGTTTATTTAAAATGACTAATTCTTAAGCTGAGTGTCAGAGAGGGTATTTTATTGGTAGAGGAAAAAAATCTATAGAATCTTAAAACAATCCTTTAAACAATATCTAAGTGACACTTGAAACCTGAATCAGTGAATAGAAGTTGTAAAAATATATACACTCTGTCTGAATAATAGTTTTTTGATTAGCTATCTTTGATGCTTCTTTTAAATACATTTCGTTTAAAATAATTCTGCCTGTAACCTGATCAAATTGATCAAATGATTAACTTCTCCTAATAACTGAGTATGCTTTTCCCCAACAGTAGATGAATGTTATTAAATAACATTTTGAAAGAGATAATCCTATAGAATATAAAGACTTGTGCTTTGGGATCATACTAATTTTTTCCAGTTTCTTTGAACAATAGTTGTCATATACCACTGTGTAAATTTAAGGTGCACACATGATAGTTTGATTTATATATATTATGAAATGATTACCACAATAGGCTTAGCTAACATCCATCTTCTTATAGAGATACAAAGGAAAAAAAAAGAAGAAAAGAAAAAAAAGATCATACTAATTTTAAACACTTTTCCAAAAACTGTCTGTTTTGCCCATAATATATGGCAATTAAAATGGTTAAAATTGTTTCAGAAACAAAAAGCTGACCTGATAGAATTTTAGCTGGAGAAATAATGATTTTTTTTATAAAGAAAGCAAAAAATAGAGTTGAGTCTACTCCCTGTTGGTGGTAATCTAAATAAAAACTTCTGCCTGAGCCAGTAAAGTAGATAAGCCAGTAAAATAATTTAGCAAGTAAGACAGAGTGTCAAGAACTGTGAAGAGTTTGAGATTTTCCTCTGCTTGTAAGCTAACAGGTCAGCCTGTCAAACACAGTATCATCGATGCTAGATGGCATGAGCCTCCTGGGTCAGAGACAAAAGCAGTACTCAGGGCAACTCAGAGCCATCCCTAGCACAATCCACTGGCTCCCTGACCCCCAATTCCCACAGATGAAAAGAGGGCCAGATAGCACCAGCCCCAAATAGTTTTGTTTTGGTTTGGTTTTTTATGAGAGGAACTCTGAACTTGGGGAGCCCAGATCTTCCATGGTATAGTGATCATGTCTGCTCTCGGCTCAGGAAACTTTATCTTCCAAGGCTTTTCGTTGCACAGACATCCTTGAGAAGATAATCTGGAGCAAAGGCAGGGTGCCTGGGTGGCTCAGATGGTTAAGCATCTGCCTTCGACTCAGGTCATGATCTCAGGGTCCTGGGATCGAGTCCCGTATCGGGCTTCCTGCTCCTTGGGAGCCTGCTTCTCTCTCTGCCTCTCTCTCTCTCTCTGTCTTTCATGAATAAATAAATAAAATCTTAAAAAAAAAAAAAAATCTGGAGCAAAGGCAGTGAACTCCTCTACTCCCAAGACGTGCAAAAACAAGCACAGAGACCCATGGAGAATTATCTCTCTACACTTACTTTGTAGAATCCTATCATCTGAAGCTGTTCACTGCTATTCATTTGTTTATTTATAAATGAAAAAGTAGCTGATGTGGCGAATATACAATAATCCTATTTTCCATATTTTTTAACTTACTCGTGAAAAATAGTTTGTATTTCTTACATCGTATTGTATTCACTATGTGATCTTACCTGTCCAAGCCTCAGTTTGATCATTTTTGAAATGAGAAAATAATAGTACCTACATCATAGAGTTGTTGCTAGTATTACATGAGATAATATATATATATATATATAGCATTTAGAAGAGTGCAGCATGTACAAAACAAAACTTACTAATATTGTTGTTTTTAACTCAAAATTCATTTCTTATCACTCGCTGATTTAATAAAGAGAAAATTCTTCCCATGGGTGGCTAAGGAAGCTGGGAAGATTCCCACCAATCATAACTAGCTACCTCCCTAACTCTGGAGCTGACCTAAATATCCCAAATATCCTGGGACATTGGGCAGCCTGTCCTGCTCGGTCATACTGTGGTACTGTGCAACTGACAACTTTCTGGGCAAACATAGCGCCTAATGAGGTAAAGCTGCCTGAGAGTGGTTCTAGGGCAGATACACCTGAGTATCTCATACTCAAGTGCTGCCATCACATGTTTGCTCTAAGTTCCTAATAAGTATGGAAAGCCAAATTCTAACCATTTCTAAAGAGACCAATTTTATTGTCTGGCTTCTTCTGCTCTCAGGAGGCAAAGTTTCAGGGATGCTACAAAGTAAACTGGATATTTTCCATTATGCTGAAATAATAATTTCTTAACAGGGGCAGCCAAGCAAATTCTAGCATATCAAATTGTTCACTTCTGTTAGCTACAGGAGGAGGGCATCAGAGGGGAGGGATTAAGGTTTGTGAGTAGAGGTCCCATTCCGTTTGGTCAACCATGTCCATGTTTGTTTCAAATGGGTTCATTGAGTTTTGATTTTGACCCATCTAGCCATCTTTTATGGTTATAAGCTTCATCTGCTATTAGTAACTAATATGAGCTCCCGCTTTCCATCCCCAACTTCCCTTCGATTCCATCCTGACAATTACATGGACATCTGAGGTTCAGATTACTTAATGAAACTTAAGAAGGCCTGGTCTTATTCCTAAATTGCTAGCTAGTTGGGAGGAGGAGTTGAGGATTCAGTCTCAGAATCATCATTTGTTTTCAAAGTTTAGAGATCATCACCTTAACCCTTCAGAAAATTGAGGTCCGTCCGGAGTGGTTAACTGTGGTGCCTTAGATTACACATCTAGTTAGTGCTGCAACTAAAAAGTCAGATTTCTTAGCTCTCAGTCAAGTTTTCAGTCAATTACAATACAATTGAGAAATAAGGATGAGAAATAAGAGCCCCTTGCAAGAACTTATGATGGCTTTCTTGAGAGATATTACAGAGGACAAACATTTGGGCTCTGCAGTCAGATCCACCTGGATTTATATCCTTTCTCCACTTATGTAAGTGGAGATTTACTCTTACATGAGAAGAGTACCTACTTCACAAGGTTATTGTGAGGACTAAAGGCAATAATGCAGCTAGTGAATTTAACATCTTGTTTTGCACAGAGTAACTCTCAATTACTATAGATATCTTATATGGAAAACTGCAAAACACATGACAAAAAAAACCCCTGTTTTTGAAAAAAGAAGTTAAATTTATTTTTTGGGTAAGCTCACTGTGAGAAAATTACTTCTCACATTCTCATTAAAAAAAAAAGAAAAGCTTATTTCCTTCAAAAAATATTTTTAGTTGTATGAATCTATTTTTTATAGCACTCCAAGGAAGATAAAATTAAAGTTAAATGATGGTTTAAGTAGAGGTGATCTCATAGCTGTAGTAATGACACTTTAGAAATAAAACTGGCTTTCACTTCATTTCAAATTATTGCAAATATTTTCATTCTACTTTCTCACTATTTAAAGCACTTAAGTGTAAACACACTATGTTTCCCTAATGCTTGAAATCCCTGATGTAAGTTGTCTAAAAGATAAGGGAAAACAACTTCTTACAGAGTTCTTTTTGTGAGGGAGAAAGGCACCAAGTCTTCAGAGGAAGGAAAGCCTTTTACCAGTACTTGACATCAAAAGAACTTGCCTACATGAGGCTTCCTGTTAGGGACACTGAGACATGTAGAAGATGGTGTCCTTGACAATATCCCCACAGCAGCGTGCAGTAGAGAGTGATCCATAATTACCTATAGGATCTTTGATGAAAGTCAGTTTGAATGCCAAAATGTAACTCAATGAAAATACTCTGCTGGAGTAGTAAATATAGAACTCTGCTGGAGGTTAAGACAAATGACCTAACTATACAACTTTCCAATGGTCTCACTTGATCTGAGAGAGGGAATCCAAGCCCACTTCTAATATGGCAAAGATTTACATTTAAATGTTGTGTTGAAGAGTCTAGTAATGAATAATAATTAGAGATCAGCAAATAATTTATCTTCTGATTTTGGACAAATTGCTTAACCTATAACAAAATTAACTTTATCATCTCTAAAAACCTCTGGTTTATAAAAATCTGATCTTGGAAACAAGAATAATACTATACATGTATAATCCTTAGTCAAATTTCAAGGAAGAATAAAAATACTTGTGCAATGGTGACAGACTCTCTCAGTGAGTCTGTGTGTCTCTTTATGGTATGGTTCAACCGTTGAGACATTTGTATACCCATTTCTACAAGAACCATATTGGCTTCTACCATATTGAAGTGGGGATTTTCTCTCTGAATATCCAGAGAAGTTAATGCACCAAGAGTCCTTTCATTTCAAAATCTTTTTCATATCTGAAATTCTAGTGAATTTGTTATCAATTCCATGAAATACTTTGGGGAAAAAACAAAACAAAACAGGAAAGTTGTCTTCAAGATCATGTATGTATCCAAAATACATACTACAACTCTAACTTCCTGTCAAAACTAAAATATTCTTAACCCTTTAGAAAGTTTGCAACTTGCCCAAGCATCTACCTGCAGAACTAATGTAAGCAATCATTTCTGTTGCCCCAGGATGGTGCCTCTCCACTGGTGTCTGCTATGGCTGCTATTACCACTCAGCTCAAGGACTCAGAAGTTACCCACTCGAGATGAGGAACTTTTTCAGATGCAGATCCGGGACAAAGCGTTTTTTCATGATTCATCAGTAATTCCAGATGGAGCTGAAATTAGCAGTTATCTCTTTAGAGACACACCCAAAAGGTATTCTCTCTACAGTACCTTCTTTATCAATAAGTTCATTAAAAGCAAAGTAACCATTAAACTTAGATTAGATAATTTACAATCAACCTCTGAATAATATTGCCTATTTTCTCTAAGAAAAGAAAATGACAACACAACTTTTAATCATTAAGTAGAGGCTATTTGATCCTTGCTGATTGTGATCTCTTTTGGGATGGAGAGAGCAGTTTTTGCAGTTCTTACATTTTAGAATGATTATTTTCTTATCTTTGGGATAGCAGGAAATTTCTAAGAAGGGTTCTGTAGGATTAAGGTGAAATTAATCAAGAACAGGGTTCAAAACAGGGGCATAAGAAGACCCTGAGCTCACCTCCTCCTATTCACACAACAAAACTACAGCTACACATAGAACAATTCTCTCTGAAGAAGATCTGACAACTAGCTGAACAGTTCCTCCACACAAAGGATAAAAAGCCCACACAGAGAGATGGACAGGAGAGGCAGGCATGATCTTGCGAGAAACCCTACCGTTAGTGTGGCAATTCACAAACAGAAAGACTCTGACAAATACAGAGCACATCCCTGAGGAACAAGGGGTTTGAGCCCCACATCAGACACCCCAGCCTGTGGGACCTGCACCAGAAAGACAAAACCCAAAACACCTGGCTTATATCTAGGAGACCCAAAAGGCTATGAGAAACTAAGCCTCCACTCTTTTTTTTTTTAAAGGTTTATTTATTTATTTATTTTAGAGAGCAGGGGGAGGGGCAGAGGGAAAGCATCTCAAGCAGACTCCCCACTGAGCGTGGAGCCCAACGTGGGGCTCAGTCTCACAACCCTGAGATCATGACCTGAGCCAAAACCATGAGTAGGACACTCAACAAACTGAGCCACCCAGGCGCTCCCTGAGAGTCCACTCTTAAAGGGCATATGCACAGATTTACTCACCCCAGGACCCAGTGCAAACATAATAAGTTGAAAAATGCCTAGACTACATACAAAGGAGATTCACTGGATAATCTAAAAGTGTCTGCTGGAAGGGCAGGGGTCTCTTGGAACTCTTTTGAGGCATAGAGGTGTTGGCAAGTATCATTTTTGCCTTCTCCCTCTACCTTGTTAGCACCGCTAACTGGTAAATCTGTTTACCACACTGTTAAGCCTGACAGGTGGGCTTGCCCCAGCCTGGCACTCTACCACAACCCAACCAAAGCCAGCATATGTGCACGGGCCACACAGGGGATGCCCCTTGAATTCCTGGCTCTGGTGACCAGGATGGTTACATTTCTGAGCCCCGTGGAATTAGAATAATCAGGGAGACAGTTCTTGGCAGGCTACCACCACCAGGATACTGCAGAGACTAAGACTGAGACACCCCAGTCGTCCTGTGATCAATCCTTCAAGACAGGGAGAGATAGTTCTTTCACCTAATGCATAGAAACCAACACAGAGACTTGAACAAAATGAAAAACAAACAAACAAACAAAAAAATAGAGGAATATGTTCCAAATGAAGAATAAGATGAAACCCCAGGGAGGAAAAAAAAGAAAAAGAAAAAGAAAGAAAGAAAAAAAAAAAACCTTAATGAAACAGAGATAAGTAATTTACCTGATAAAGAGTTCAAAGTAGTGGTCATAAGGATGCTCAGCAATCTTGGGAGATGAATGGGTGAACACAGAGGGAGTTTTAACAAAGAGGTAGATAATATAAGAAAGTAGTACCAGACAGAAGTCATAGATCTTAAAAATACAGTAACTGAACTGAAATATACACTATGGGGTTCAACAGACTAGATAAAGCACAAGAAAGGATCAGTAACCCGGAAGACAGGGCAGTGCAACTCACCCAAACAGAGCAGAAAAAAGAAAAAGTAATCTGAAAAAAATGAAGATTGTTTAAGAAACCTATAGGACAACATTAGGTGGAACAACATTTGCGTATTATAGGTCCCAGAAAGAGAAAAGAGAGAAAGGAACAGAAAACTTATTTGAAAATATAATGGTTGAAAACTACCCTAACACATAATAAAACATATATCCATGTCCAGGAAACCTAGAGTTCAAAATAAGATGAACCTAAAGAGATCCACACTAAGATATATCACATTAAAATGTCAAAATTCAAAGATAAAGAGAAAATCTTAAAACCAAGAGGAAAACTTGTTACAAATAAGGGAACCTCCACAAGATGATCAGCAGATTTTTCAGCAGGAACTTTGCAGGCCAGAAGAGAGTGACATGATATATTCAAAGTGCTTCAAGCAAAAAACTTCCAACCACGACTACTCACCCAGCAAGATTTTCAGAATTGAAGAGAGATAAAGAGTTTTCCAGATAAGCAAAAACTAAAGGAGTTCACCACCACTAAACCAGCCTTACCAGAAATGTTAAAGAGATGTCTTTAAGATGAAAAGAAAGGGCACTGACTAGTACCAAGAAACCATATGAAAGTAAAAATTTCCCTGGTAAAGGTAAATATATATTAAAGGTAGTGAACTAATCACTTCTAAGGCTAGCATGAAGATTAAAAGACAAAAGTAGTAAAAAATATAACTAAAACTACAACAATTAGTTAGGGTATATACACAAAATGATGTAAAATGTGACATCAGAAGCATAAAATGTGGGACTGGGAAGTAAAAATGTAGAGTTTCAGAATGTGTTCATACTTTTTACCAACTTAAAATAGACTGGTATATATACATAGGCTTATATTTGTAAGTCTCATGGTGACCACAAAGCAAAAACCTATGGCATATACAAAAAAGATAATGAAAATGGAATCTAAACATAACACTAAAGAAAGCCATCAAACCACAAGGGAAGAAAGCAAGAGAAAGAGAAAGAACAGAAGGGAACTACAAAAAAGCCAGAAAACAATGAACAACAACAACAACAAAAAAATGGCAGTATACACCTACCTATAATTACTTTAAACATAAATGGACTAAATTCTCTGATCAAAAGACATGGTGTGGCTGAATGGATTTAATTCTATATGGTCCCTACAAGAGACTCAGTTTAGATGTAAGGACACACAGAGACTGAAAGTAAAGGGATGGGAAAAGATGTTCCATGCAAATAGAAACCAAAAAACAGTTGGGAAAGTTATGCTTATATCAGAAAAAAATAGACTTTAAAACAAAAGACTATAATAAAAGACAAAGATGGGCATTACATAATGATACAGGGGTCAATCCAGCGAGAAGATGAAACATTTGTAAATATATTTTTTTAATTTTTTAAACATTTGTAAATATTTATATACCCAATAGAGATAGGAGCACCTAAACATATAAACAAATATCAACAGACCTAAAGGGAGAAGTTGAGAGCAATACAATTATAGCAGGGGGACTTAGTACCCCATATTCATCAATGGATGGCTCATCCAGACAGAATATCAATATCAATATGGAAACACTGGCCTTAAATGACACATTAGACCATTTACTAGATATATACAGAAGATTCCATCCATAAGCATCAGAATATACATTCCTCTCAAGTGCACACAGAACATTCTCCAGGATAGGTTGTATGTTAGGCCACAAAAAAAGTCTCAATAAATTTAAGAAGATTGAAATTACATCTAACATCTTTTTAGACCATAATTGTATGAAACCAGAAATCAATCATAAACAGAAAACTGGAAAAATCACAAATATGTGGAGATTTAAAGACATGCTACTGAACAACCAGTAGGTCAATGAAAAAATTAAAAAATACCTTGAGACAAATGAAAGTGGAAAAGTCACACACCAAAATTTATGGGACGCAGCAAAAGCAGGTCTAAGAGGGAAGTTCTTAGTGATACAGGACTACCTCAAGAAATAAAAAAATCTCAAATAAATAATTTTATACCTAAAGGAACTAGAAAAATGTAATGAATGAATCCCAAAGTTAAAAGAAGGAAGAGAATAATAAACATGAGTGGAAATAAATAAAATAGAGACTAAAGAGACAATAGAAAAGATTCCAATGAAACTAAGAGCTTGTTCTTTGAAAAGATAAACAAAATTGATAAAATTTTAGCTCCACTCACTAATAAAAAAAGAGAGGACTCAAATAAAATCAAGAAATGAAAGAAAGTAAGTTACAGTTGATACCAGAAAGATACAAAGGACCTACTATGAGACTAATATGAAGAATTATATCCCAATAAATTGGACAAACTAGGAAAAACATGGACAAATCCCCAGAAACATATAATCTTTAAGACTAAATCATGAGGAGTAGAAAATCAGAATAGACCAGTTATTAGCAAGAAGATTGCTAGTCCCAACAAACAAAAGTCCAGGATGAGATGGCTTCATTGATGAATTCTACTAAACATTCAAAGAAGATCTAATACCTATCCTCCTCTAAATATTTCAAAAAATTGCAGAGGATGGAACACTTCCAAACTCATTTTATGAGGCCAACACTACCCTGATACTGAAACCAGATATAAGGACACCACATACACACACAAAAAAAAAAAAAAAAGAAAGAGAGAAAGAAAGAAAGAAAATTACAGACCAATATCCCTAATGAACATAGATGCAAAACCCCTCAACAAAATATTAGCAGACCAAATTCAAATAATACATTAAAAAGATCATACACCACCATTAAGTGAGATTTATTCCAGGGATGCAAGGATGATTCAAGATCCACAAATCAGTAAGTGTGATACCACATTAACCAAATGAAGGATAAAAATCATATAATCACCTCAACAGATGCAGGAAAAGCATTTGGTAAATTCAACATCCACTTATGATAAAAATTTTCCACAAAGCAGGTATAGAGGGAATGTACCTCCACTTGGTAAAGGCCATATATGACAAGCCTACAGCTAATATCACACTCAGTGGTGAAAAGAAGAAAGCTTACCCTCTAAGATCAAGGACAAGACAAGGATGCCCACACTTGCTACTGATATGTAACATGGTATTGGGAGTCCTAGCCTAAGCAATTAGGAAGAAAATGATATAAAAGGTGTTCAGATTGGAAAGGAAGAAGTAAAACTGTCACTGTTTGCAGGCAACATGATTTTATATATAAAAAACCCCTAAGATTCCACCAAAAAATGTTGTAACCAATAAACAAATTTATTAAAGTTGCAGGATACAAAAATCAATATACAAAAATCTGTTGTTTTTTTTAATACACTGATAACGAACTACCAGAAAGAGAAATTAATAAAAACAATCCAGTTTACAATTGCATCAAAAATAATAGAATACCTAGGAATAAATTTAACCAAGGACGAAAAAGACCTGTATACTGAAAACTGACACTGATGAAAGAAATTAAAGAAGACACAAATAAATGGAAAGATATTCTGTGTTCATGAATTGGAAGAATTAATATTGTCAAAATGTCTATACTACCCAAAGCAATCTATAGATTCAGTGAAATCCCTATCAAAACTCCAATGGCATTTTTCACAGAACTAGAACAAATAATTCTAAAATCTGTATGGAACCACAAAGACCCTGAAAACCAAAGCAATCTTGAGAAAGGACAAAACTGGAGGTGTTATTTTTCCTGATTTCGAACTGTACTACAAAGGTATAGTAATCAAAACAGTACGGTATTGGCATAAAAACAGATACATAGATCCATGGAGCAGAATAGACAGCCCAGAAATAAACCATGAATACCTGGTCAATTAATTCATCACAAAGGAGCCAAGAATATACAATGGGAAAAGGACAGTTTGTTTAAAAAAATGTTGTTGGGAAAACTGGATAGCCACATGCCCAAGAATGAAACTGGACCACTAATCTAAACATAGGCAGTAAGCTCCTTAACATTGGTCTTAGCAATGTTTGGGGTTCTTTTTTTTCTCTGTTTGTTTGGGTTTGTTGGTTGGTTAGTTGGTTGGTTGGTTTTGGATCTGGCTCCAAAGGCAAGGACAACAGAAGCAAAAATGAACAAGGACAATGAAAGCAAAAATAAACAAATAAACACATCAAACTAAAAAGCTTCTGCATAATGAAGGAAATCATTAACAAAATAAAAAGACAACCTACTGAATGGGAGAAGATATTTGCAAATCACATATGTAATAAGGGGTTAAAATCCAAAATATATAAAGAATGCATACAACTTAAAAATAAAAATACAACTAACCTGATTTAAAAATGGGCAGAGGATATGAATAGACCTTTTTCCAAAAAAGACATCCAGATGGCCAATAGGTACATGAAAAAATGCTCAACATCACTCATCATCAGGGAAATGCAATCAAAACCATAATGAGATGCCACCTCACACCCGTCGGAATGACTATTATCAAAAAGACAAGAGATAATAAATATTGACAAGAATGTGGAGAAACAGGAACCCTCGGGCACTGTTGGTGGAAATATAAATTGGTACAGCCATTATGGAAAACAGTAATAGGTCCCTCAAAAATCTATAAATAGAACTATCATATGATCCAGCAATTCCACCTCTGGGTATCTATCCAAAGAAAATGAGGGGATGTAATGTACAGCATGGTGACTACAGTCAATATTATATTGCGTATTATGTAATTTTATATGGTTACAAGGGGGAAGTAGACTCACTGTGATGATCATTTCACAGTGTATACATAAATCATTATTTTGTACATTTGAAATTAATATATTTCAACCGTATCTCAATAAAACAGGGCTTAAATAGCTAAAAAAAAATGAAATTAAATGAATACATATGATTCCTCAAGGGTTTACATTGTATTATAAGGATAATATTTCTGGGGTGCCGGTGTGGCTCAGTTGGTCAAGCATCCGACTCTTGATATCAGCTCAGGACTTGATCTCAGGGTCGTGAGCTCGAGCCCTGTACTGGACTCCATGCTGGGTGTGGAGCCTACTTAAATTTAAAAAAAAAAAAAAGATAATATTTCTTTGCACAATATGATTAGGTTCTGAGAATATTAAACCAAACTGTAGTAAAAACTATCACAGTTCCTTTATCTTTACTCCATCAACAAATTAGGCTCACCTAATGATTCTAAATATTTTGACCTTGAAAAATGATATATATTTGTTTATCCTTTCTTGGCTTTTTCCCCCCACAAATAATGATCAGGGGCTTTGATATCTACATTGGGATGAAATGTTACCTCACACTGAGTTGAGAGTTACAACAACAATAGAAACATCATTTCTAGGAGTGAAAGACACAGTGGGAGGCACTCACAGACATTGTTGATATTACAACTAACGATGAAATTTCAGATAAAATGTAGCAGCAGCGGATAGCTTTTTTCATTAATTATTCTTATGTTTACACATAAATTCCAAAGGCTAAATGGTTCATGGAGTGTTTATCCCTCAGCTTTGGCATTATAATTTGGGGCCATGTTTTCTTAGTTATTCATTACATTTCTGTCTGCCTCACCAGCCAGTAAATATCTGGAGCACATAGATCATGCCCTATTATCTGTGATTGCTGTTCTCTTCCACAAATGCTCTGTGTATGGTAGCCAACAAATGTTTGTCAAATTGTTAAAGTTTATTCAGATTATCTTTTATCCCTAATCGTAAATGCCTCCATATGAAAATGTTGAGTTAGAGGGACTCCCTGCTGTTTATATGTATAATGAATACCTTGTGGAATGCAAGAATTGTTTTGTCATTGGTTTCCTATGGCCTGTATTTAAGTTAGTAAGACACAGTTACTTTAGGAAATAAGCTACTTCCTTGTTTGAAACGAGAACAGAAGGTAGTAGATGAACTGACACATTGATTTCGGCTTCAGCAGTTAGCTCTGCTACCCACATAAAAATCTAACCCTAGAAGTTTTGAACACTTTTTTACTTCCATGATACCAAACAAAATATTTTGTTGTACCTATTTCTTTGTAATATAGATGGATTCAGTTGTGTGTGTATTGTTAATATATCCCATGCGCCCTGGCCAAAGGAGCAAAATTCTACTGTCCCGAAAGTAGACTGAATTGAAAATTAAGCCATCTGACACTTGTCTTGAAAGATGCTTATGATACATAAACTTCCTACCCAGTAAATAGTATAGTTATTTTGTCTAGATGACATCTAACTTTATTATTTTATGAACAAGTTGTTTTTACTTTTATAGAGTCTTTGTCTTCCCACTGCCTGACCCCTACCCTCCTTCTTTTAATTCTTATTTGAATGGTGAGGGGGGAAAGTGCTGATAGTGCCATTCAGATTCTGTATCTTTAGATAGAAACAGACTTGAGGTGTAAGTCTCCTGGAGCTGGAACAATAGGGTTGGTGTTAGGATTCTTGGGTTCTATTCATTAATTTAGTAATTGATCATTCAAAAACATTTATCAAGTACCTACTACATGCAGAAATCAGTGCTAAGTGCTGGAATACAATGACATGGCACAGGAACTCTAAGTGGGCCTTTGTAGAGAAAATGACAATCAAATAATACAAATATATCGTCACAAATTTTAATAAGTGCCCCAGGTGAAAAGTACAGGATGCTCTGAGAGTATACGAGAACCAGACCCAGAATTAGGAGTCAGAAAATGCAGCCCTGAATTCAGAAGTGACACTTAAATATGAGTAAGGGCAAAGGGGAGCATTTCAGGCATATGGAACAACATCCCAGAGGTGCCAATATGGGGTAGATTCTGGGAAACTAGGGGAGCCCTATGTGATTCAAGCACAGAAGAGGAGAGGCCAGTGAGGTAGGCAGGGGCCCCATCACTGAGGAAGTTTTAGACTCTGCAAACAATTAAGGACTTTTCCCCAAAAAGCTGAAGTCTAAAATACTCATCAATTCATCCAACAAATATTTATTAGGAATTATTTTAGTCTCTAAGTCTTCATCAATGAACTGAATGCCCTGCCCTCTTATAGCTTGCATTCTAGTTAGAGGAGATGGAAAAATAAAAAGGTAAACAAAGAAATAGATAATATGTCAGGTAGTGATAAGTGCTGTGAAGACAAATGAAGAAGTGTGAAGGAGAGCTTCATGGGTAGGAAGGTGATATTTCCCATAAAGGGTCAGAGTAGGTCTGTTAAATGAATAAAAACAAAACCAGTGATTTTTCTAGTGACTCTTGATTACAAGTCCTAGCAAGAATGATCTCAGTCTGAATTGGTCCACTTCCCCACAGGTATTTCTTCGTGGTTGAAGAAGACAATACTCCATTATCAGTCACAGTGACTCCCTGTGATGCACCTTTAGAGTGGAAGCTGAGTCTCCAAGAGCTGCCAGAGGAGGCAAGCGGGGAAGGCTCCGGTAAGCAGCATGCTAAGTCTGGCCCCAGACTGCTCAATGGATAGCTAAAAGACCTATGACATAGACTGTCTTTGGTCTGTAAGAAAAACCAGCATGGATGCACAGGTGAAGACGCTGGAGACTTTGCAATGGGGATGAGAGAAATGGGGGATGGCACCGAATGATGGTAATCTTGGTAAAATAAACAGTTAAGGGAGACAGACGCGGAGACTTAAGGAGTGAGGAAAATGGAAAGGTTTGGACTACCCTCTCCAGCTGTGGTTTGCAATCCCACCCAAACACTGGAATTAACACTGGGGGCTTTATAAACTACCGATGCCTGGATCCCACCCTTAGAGGTTCTTATTCAGTTGTCCTGGAGTGTGATCTGGACACTGGGACTCTTAAAATCTCCCCCTAGGTGATTGCGGCATGCAGCCAAGATCTCTGGGGAGTAAAGGGTGGCACCAGAAAGAGGAGTAAAAAGGCACTGAGCACTGTTGAAAGGCCAGGATGACAAGAAAGTCAGTAAGAGGGCTATGTTAGGCATTTAAAGAAGATGCAGATGGTGCAAAGCAAATACCAAGATACAGGGAAATGAGAAGAGGCCATATGAGGCCCTGGGGTGACCTGCTCCCTTTAAGGGGTGAAGGGATCATAGCTTAAAGGTGAAGGCTTGGTGACTGGTGCCACGCAAAGGATGCTAGCAAGATGCGCTACTTGTAGGGATAAGATGACAGAGAGTTGTAACTAGGAAAAGATGGGAAGTATGTCATCAGGGGAGACAGAGAATGAATAACTGCATGAGATTGTTCATCTCATGGTTTGGGAATATGAAATTCTATATCCCTCACTCAACTTGCAGCAATAAGCTGAACAAGATACATTCCCACACTGGCTACTCAATCTTTCACTAAGTCCTGTAAACGTATCTGGCATCTATATGATATCTGTTATTAACAATAAAAAGACAGAAAAAAATAGTTTGGTTTCAATACTTTCCTCCTATTATTCCTAGGCATGTGTTCTCTACACTGAAAATTAGTTACTCTTACTGGTGCTTTATATTCTATATTTTAATGAGAGACTGTCCTGTCCTAGTAACAAGAGTAAAAGTAGTGAAATGGCTGGTCATCAAAATGCAATCAGATTGAATCATTTTGATAAGCAGACTGACAGTAGGGATTAATCTCTAAAAGGTTTACAGTCTTTGACCTGAAACTTCCAATAATTGGAGTCTATCCTGAAGCCTAAATTTAAATATATATATATTATATATATATTTTTTATATATGTAAATATATATTTTATATATATATTTTATATATATAGGCATTATCTTAAATTGTCAAAAATTGACCAACAGTATTATTTATATATTTATGAAAATATTGTTTTTAAAAAATTTTTATTTTATTATATAATAATAATATTAAGTGAGAAAGACAGGATTCAAGATGGAGGTTTGTCTAGGAACATATATGTATGAGAATAAATGTTACTAAGTTATAGAGAAAGATGAAAAAGAATACCAGTTGCATAAAAATATGTAAAGGACTGGATGGAAATGAATCAAAATATTAATGGATGATTTTTTATCTTGTTCTCTTTCTCTATTTCCCAGTTATCCACTGGGAACATTATAATTTTTTAAATTTTTATTTATTTATTTATTTTAGAGAGAGAGCACAAGTGGGGAGAGGGGCAGAGGGAGAGGAAGAGAGAATCCCAAGCAGACTCTGCGCTGAGCATGGAGCCTGACTTGGGGCTCAGTCCCACAACCCAGAGATCATGACCTGAGCGGAACTCAAGAGTTGGATGCTTAACTGACCAAGCCACCCAGGCGCCCCACATTATTATTTTTATAACAGAGAATAAAGAAGATAGTTTCGAAAATAGGATTTAAGGTCGGCAAGCCACAGTACATACTCTGACATGTAGCTTGTGTTTTTCTCGTGTCTTCTAGGTGACCCAGAGCCTCTGGAGCAGCAGAGGCAGCAGATCATTAATGAGGAAGGCACAGAATTATTCTCCTACAAAGGCAACGATGTGGAGTATTTTATATCTTCTAGTTCTCCATCTGGTTTATATCAGTTGGAGCTTCTTTCAACAGAGAAAGACACGCATTTCAAAGTCTATGCCACCACAACTCCAGATTCTGATCAGCCCTACCCCGAATTACCTTACGACCCAAGGGTAGATGTTACCTCCCTGGGACGCACTACGGTCACTCTGGCCTGGAAACCGAGCCCCACGGCCTCCTTGCTGAAACAACCCATTCAGTACTGTGTGGTCATCAACAAAGAGCACAATTTCAAAAGCCTCTGTGCAGTAGAAGCCAAACTGAGCGCAGATGATGCTTTCATGATGGCTCCAAAACCCGGTCTGGACTTCAGCCCCTTTGACTTTGCCCATTTTGGGTTTCCTTCAGAGAATTCGGGTAAAGAACGCAGCTTCCTAGCAAAGCCTTCTCCAAAACTGGGGCGGCACGTCTACTCGAGGCCCAAGGTCGACATTCAGAAAATCTGCATCGGAAACAAGAACATCTTCACCGTCTCAGATCTGAAACCCGACACCCAGTACTACTTCGATGTCTTCGTGGCCAACAGCAACAGCAACATGAGTACGGCGTACGTGGGCACCTTTGCCAGGACCAAGGAGGAAGCGAAACAGAAGACGGTTGAGCTAAAGGACGGGAAAGTTACGGATGTGTTCGTCAAACGGAAGGGAGCGAAGTTTTTACGGTTTGCGCCAGTCTCTTCTCACCAAAAAGTCACTTTCTTTATTCACTCCTGTCTGGATGCTGTTCAAATCCAAGTGAGGAGGGATGGGAAACTTCTTCTGTCTCAGAATGTGGAAGGTGTTCGGCAGTTTCAGCTTCGAGGAAAGCCCAAAGCGAAGTATCTCATCCGCCTGAAAGGACACAAGAAAGGAGCATCGATGCTGAAAATACTGGCTACCACAAGGCCCAGCAAGCAGCCCTTTCCCTCTCTTCCTGAAGACACAAGAATCAAAGGCTTCGACAAGCTCCGCACCTGCTCTTCCGCCACTGTGGCGTGGCTGGGCACTCAGGACAGGAACAAGTTCTGCATCTACAAAAAGGAAGTGGACGACAGCTACAATGATGACCAGAAGAGAAGAGAGCAAAACCAATGCCTAGGACCAGATACAAGGAAGAAATCGGAAAAAGTCCTCTGTAAATATTTCCACAGTCAGAACCTACAGAAAGCAGTGACCACGGAAACAATTAAAGGGCTTCTGCCAGGAAAGTCTTACCTGCTGGATGTGTATGTCATAGGGCATGGGGGGCACTCGGTGAAGTACCAGAGCAAAGTCGTGAAAACCAGGAAGTTCTGTTAGTTACCTCGTCTGGAGAGATGCTATTCCATAGACCTGCAGGAGAGACATGGAATCACTTTAAAGATAGACTGACTAATCCCACGGCTGAGAGAAGTGGTGACGAGTCGTCAGATCATGGAGGGAAGGATATCAACTTGTGTATGTTGGGGTTTATATGAGTAACTGTGGAGAAGACTTGGTGTCTAGTGAGCCTCAGTGGTACCTAGTGTGCGTCTGCTGCCCGCTGCTGTCAAAGCGACAGGGCATCTGGAAGGAACCGCCATCCCTTGTTTTGACCACTGCATGAACTGCTTCTAAATTATTTTATTACATGAAAGTTTAAAATATGCCATTCATTGCACACATCCACAAATGCAAATCATTCCTCTCTATAGATGCTAGGATATATATAAATTATTTTATAAAGTCTTGTTTTAAATGTCAGTGTTTCTATGATTGTAAACTATTAAATTCTTTTCCTGTTAAAGTACAGATCTAATCTAAGTATATAATTAAGTGGACAGCCCTCTAGCCAGTTATATTGCTATTGTAAATTCTTATCTGTTGAGTAAAATGTTTAAATACTGTGTGTATCTCATGTACAAAGTTGACATACATTATATCCATGTACATAAAATTAAAGATATTAGATTATATACTGTTCATTTTCCCAAGCAGCTACCACGGTGTATTCAATTTCTATTCTGTTCATAAAACTGCGCCCTTATATAATTTGGCACTGGAATCGACCCTTTTTGTAAGGGTCGAGAGAGCATGGTAGAGAGAGCATGCTGCATCTCTCTAAAGTTACTGTGGCATTAGAGATAGTTACTACAGTTTGCTTTTGGACGCTGAATTGGAGCCAGGTATCGTGAGAATTGAAGGAGTTCCAACAGACTGTTTTAAAAGGATAGGCTAAGCCAAACACTGTAGCTCTATAAGGATTCAACAAGTCGTTCTTAACAGCCAGAAATATAGTACATTTATTTTAAAAATAAGCATCTATTCTAAGTACAAAATTGGGATATCCCAAGTATTTTCCATCTGCTTGAATATTAGCAAGATAACGATTTCAATGTCTATCTGAAGCAATCTAGCAATCACCAGTTAGGACTTTATTTGGTAATGAGACGACAGAAGCTACCGTTTTGATAACATTAACAGTCCGATACTTTGATTTTTCACAAATTTTTACAAAGTAATTTAGGCGTAAGATGAAATTTAGGCAAATAATAACAGAAACCATTTAGCAAAGACTGCACAAAGAACACCTTTAGATAATTTCATTCTCCACAGTTCTATACATGAGGTGTCATGAGAACATTAGATCAGGATTCAGAAGAGTGTAGAATTTGCAATCACCTAAGCTACATAACTTTAAGAAAATCTGTGAACTCCCACTGTCCCCCTTGCCCATTTATAAATTGGGTAGTGACAGATTTGGATAAGATGACATCAGAAGATACTTGGTATTATAAGACATTGTCTTTCATAGAATTCTATGATTCTGAAATTATAAAGTGCTCCTGTAACTACAAGTGGGGACAGATGCAATCTCTTGACCTCTACATTGTCCCCTACATGCTGGCACCACCTTCATGTGGCGGGCATGCGTCAGTGGCATTCCTACGGAGCGTAGCATCGCTATGGCTGAGGCAGTATATGTGGTGGTCGTTTTGAAAGGTCCTCTGATCATCTGAGGATAAAATATCTCCCCTAAAAATCCATCATCCAATTCCTCTGCGTTATGATATCAAAAGAAAATTGATCGCATGTATATTAAACAGTAATGACACCTGAAAGAATGTTTAAAAAGAAAAAAAGGACATGTGCCCAGTGGCCATGTAGCCAATCAACCTGGAAGGAGAACTTTAAAATTGACAACATCCCAGAGATGTTACATCCTAAGCTATAAATGTGGTGCATTTGGAAGGAGAATTTACTTTCTCCTATTACTCACAAATATGTTATTATAGAGCAGTGTGCTAAATGGAATGACAGTGGATCAAAGAGTTATTGCAGCTTCTGAAGGCGATGGACTTACTCTCAGATATTGCTTAATGCCTGCGAACCCCTGGGAACCCAGCCAAGTCAATTCAACCAAGCTTTTACCTTCAGCCAGCTGTGATGGTGGTTTCTACATAGTCTGGATAAATTTGAGAATTCTTTCATGGCCCCAGTGAAATTTGCCTTTTAGAACTTAAAGGAAAATTAAATACACATTGTGAAACTTCTCTCTCTCATAAAGAAAGGGAAAAAACCTATTAAAAATAAAGATCTCATTTACTAATGTGTTAGATTTTTAGGAGCACTCGGGTGAACTGGAGACAAGAAAGAGAAACTTGTTTTTAATTAACAAAGAACTAGAAAGTCACTAATATAAAAGCACCACCTTGTCTTCGTTAAAATCCTAGGATAGCTGTTTTGAGAACAGGGCGTTTAGAATCCCAAGGATAGTCACAGTATCATCGAAGAGGGGAGAATCTTTGAGGACATTCAGTTCAAGGGCACAATCTTTATTTTTCATGTGCAAAAGAAATTGAAGACCAAAGAAATAAAGTTCTCATAGTCGAAACAGATAAGTAGTGGAATTGCCCAGATTCCAAAATACTTACTGAATACAAATCACTAATTCTTGGGGGAGGAGGAGAGTCACTTGTGGGTCATTTTCCAAAAGGAAATAATTTTTGTGTCTTATTTATTATTGCAAAGCAACTTATTCTTAAAGGCCATTTCAGATTTTCTTAAGAATGTGTGTGTAACCTATAACTGACAACTTCAAACTTGTAAGAAAAAAAAATTATGTTTAGTTATTTTCAAAGACACAGAGTGTTTTAGGTTTTCATGCACACACAAACTTCAGGCTATGAGATCATTAATCAATTGTAATGATAAGGTCTGTATCTAAAACTATTCAGAATCTATAAAAAAATCATAGCAGATTATTTTCTTGGTTAAATTACTTTACAATCAATGTCTAGATTAATTTTTTAAATGTGCGTGCATTAAAGGGTATGTGCTGGAAAGGATATATCCATTTCTTATTTTCGTTCCTCAGAGTACCTTTGAAAAAATTATGATTTTGGTATCTCGAAAAGCCAAATGAAATGACTTCAATAAACAAAAAAATCTCTTAGATGAACTTTACAATTTGAAATCAGCTTAATGATTCTTAACAGATTGGGAGGTCCAGATGCATTCAATGAAAACACACACACACACACACACACGCACTTAGTTTTGTATACAATTCAAGGGTTTGGTGGACCCGAAACTAATCAGGATCTCTTCCAATACTTTACCAACCCCTCTTAGAGATCATCTATTTCTACTACCTCATTTTACAGATGAAGAAATTGAGGCCCAACAAGACTAGAGCCCAGATTCCTATACTCCCGTTTTAACGTTCACCCTAGGACTTAATTTTAAGCATTTCTTTACTTCAGAAAGCATACAGTGACTCATCCAGAGTATACTTCTTTGTCTCTATTCCGTGGCTGGCTTCAAAGCAAAACAAAACAAGTTAGCATCTAACTTGAAAAACAAGGTCATTTGGAGCATCTCCAACCACTTCCTTCCCCACTTTGATAATGGTGTGATAGAGATAAAATCTTCTGGGAACTTGACCTCAGGTTCTCTCACCAGCACCAAGAGAAGTGACCACGGCCAGATTTCAGCTGTCCTCTGTTTGTATCTGTCCACAGGACCCGGGAGGCATCAGGGCACACTCATCATTGTGTTCTTCCCAGAGCATTTTAGCCAGAAAAATATACAGTGGTTTGGGATTTGGGCCTTCGTTGTTGCTTTGAAGGTGGAAAGTGGGAGAGAGGAGAGCAGGGAGATGAAATGGAGCATGGAGAAAATTAGGGTTTTATCTAATTTCTTTCTCTAAGGGGCCTGAGAGAACAAGGACAGTGAGAGATCTCCTATAGCTTAACTTTATTTTGGATTCTGTTTTATGTGCAAAATTACACTGCAAAATTTGACCTAGATCACCATCCACTCTATTAAAATTGTATCCACTGACTGACATTCTCATTTCCTTGGAAGGGTCAACCATGTTATTTGGAGAAGATTTTCAGTTCTGTTTATTCATATTCCTCCTTCCCAATCTTTGAGAAAAAATTCAGTAATCAAAATTTAGAGGTAAAGTTACTTAGAATGGCTTTTCATATCCACCCTTTACCTCTTTCAAAGATATTTTTAGATATGTTTTCAAAGTGTAAAATAAATAGAAGGCTATTGATTGCCATCACAGACAAATGATTGGTTCCAAGATTGAAGAGTGCATGGCCTTTAGGCACAGTTCTATTGCCATCTTGTCATTATTCAGATAGTACTAAAGATACGAGGGCATCAGCTACCCCACGAGCGTTAGAGGGGGAGGAAAGTAGTTCAAGGAGGAACATTGAGTCCTAGGAAAAGACTCATTAAAAAAACAGAAATAAGGATGAATGTAACTCATCATCCCATTAGGCTACAGGGGAGAATTTCAGGTAAGCTTAAGGTTTTCTTGAAAATTGTCAGAAATGTAAAGTTTAGAGACTTCGAGC